>NW_026691866.1:1230697-1530697 GCF_020826845.1 Diceros bicornis minor
CTGTGGTGTCACACCAGTTCATCCCTCAGGGACACCAGAATTGGTGAAACCAGCACAGACATTGCCATCATGTAAAATCGAATCCTCACTTCATTGCAAGGTTTCCCTTCTTAGGAAACTTTGGAACATCCCTCCCCTTGACTCTGTGCAGCCATCACACCCCTGTCGGTTCCTCCATATTCCTCCCCCACTGAAGCTCTGGCAGTCTCACGTTCCCCTTTTCTGCTTCATTCTCTGAAGCTCAGATTCACCAGGACTTCCAGATCAATCTCCCTCAATGTTTCCTCTCCCCACTCATGGGTCCTCCATGACGGGAAACAGGCCAAGATGAGAGGAGTGTGTGAGACATGACTCTGCAGTCACCTTGGACCTTGGGAGCTGAAATGACTAGGTGTCTGGAGACCCTGAATCCCAGAGTAACACCAAGGCTCTGGGAAGAGAGTATCTGCTCTGGATGTAAAAGTGAATAAAACTCAGGCGAGGGGAAATCTGAGGGAAAAGAAAGAGTCTTTTTTCATCTTTCTCTGTACAGAGTCCAACTAGCCTCACAGCAGAGGCTCCCCAACAAGCAGCCCAGAGCATCCCAGGCATGAGGCAGGCTGCGCTGTTCTGCCATGGCTCTGTGGGAACAGATTACATTATCTGTACACACTGTGCAGACGACCACAGCTGAAGATACCCAAGGGCTGAGAATTAAAGTCACAGTCATGCCACTCTCTCAGACTTTTTGTGTGTGAGCTTCACATTCTCAATCTTAAGCTGTGATTCTCTGAGAATGCACACTCTGAAGCTTCTAATGATTAATAATATTAATATATTATTATTATACATTGCATACATTATACATTATACACTGTACATTATAATTATAAATTAATGTATAATTATTATACATTAATATATTATTACGATATATTACATTATTATAATAACATCATGATAATGATTAATAATAGTTACCATTATTGACTATTTAATTTCTGCTAAGCAATGTGACTGGCAAGCTCTGCGTCTATTATCTCAGTTACAGTCACCATTTTTAGGGTTTTATTCCCATTTTAAGCTAAAGATATGGAGGCTCAGAAATATTAAATAACTTGACAAAGAAGGAAAAAAATTACTCCAAAGCTAAATTAAACACCTATTCAAACTGTGTCAAAGAAAGAAAGACGTTATCTGACCCACAAACAGACTCAAAGTTGACCTCCCACAGGCCTGCAGTGAAAGAAGCGGTAAAGAATGTGCATCAGGAAGAAGAAATGTGAACCCAGGAAAACGTGACAGGAGTCAGGAGGAAAGGAACAAACAGTCTGTCTAATTTAGTATTAGCTTTAAACCAAGACATTAAAAACACATTCGAATCAAAATTCCAGATGATTACCACATGGAAGAATAGAGGAGAGAAGATTTAGCTAAAAAATAACTCATTTTTAGGGAAGATATAAATACTAAGATACTCTATTATTGTTTAACACATTGCTCTCAGAAACTGATAAATCTGTGGGGTAAAAGTAAGTAATGATAAAGAGGATTTGAAGAGTGCAACATGCTCGATCAGGCAAATAGACAAATCCCAACACACTGGCTTATTGTGAGACTTGTGATGCTGAAAACAGTCGTTCTCCTGACAGCATGATACCGCAATGGCATATCAATTTTCATGAATCAAATTTCCAACACATATAAATCTAAAAACAGGGAAAATCCAGTATTTCATTATATGCAACTGTGATTCAACGTGCAACAAATACCAGAAAAATAGAGACCCAGAAGTAGGTGTCTTTTTTGAGAATTGCTTTAAGCCAATGAAATAGAGGTCTTAATTTTGGGCATACCATCCAGAGGCAAAATATCACACGTATATAACATACATAAAGACTCCATAGCTATTATTTTAAAACTTTAGGATAATGTATCGCACCTTGAAAAGTCTGCACAAATCATTTAACAAAGGCCCTCTTTCTAAGTGTGCAATTTAACCCTAGACAAATGTGCCCTGGGGGTTGGGGGTTTATTATCTTTTTTTTTAATCACCTGATATTAGCCTCTAGTTTTTATTTCATATCACGTGGGGGCTCAGACAACTCTATTGACTTTCTTTTAGTATGTTGAATTAACATCGTCTAAAGTGCAGATTTATATGCTGTCTTATAATCAGGCAGGGGAAACATTTGCCAGTGATACACTATGTCTATCACCACAATACAATCTATAATACAATCAGGCATAAACAGATGCAATCACTTCACATAAAGTCTAAAAATATATCAATTTACCTACAAACTTTTATCTGATTTCCATCAACTCTTATACCTCTAGTCATAGCTATCTTTAGGACTTTATCAATAGGTCTTGGTCTTATAATTTTGGATACGGGAAGCATTCTCAGCCAGACATAATGTCCATCTTCAAAATGCATTCAGGCAAAGTTGATACAACCTCTTCATATAAAATTAGCTTAAGCATTCCAACCTTCATAATCTTATCAACACATTTTTATATTTTCTCAATTTAATTGTAACCTGAGTCAGAGTCTTAAGGTTAGTCATTATTTTATTTTTGTATTTCTTTATTAATTTAGTCTTTTTATAGGTACCAATAAAACAATTATGGTAAGAACTCTCAAATTTTTTTTTTTACAATTTAGAAGTTTTTCTAATTTAAATGATCCGTCATCTGACCACATTGACGAGTAGGATCTTAAGAGTGACTCAAACCAACAAGTCTTTTACAGCTTAACCATGGACATAAGAGCTGTCCCCAAAAGAGAGTGCAAAAGAAGCAGTCCTCATAAGATCCAGAAAGTTCACTGCCAAAAATAGTCTAAGAAAACAAAGGCCTGTATTGCACAGGCAGAGTGCACTAATAAGCAATGGAGGGTGAAACAACAAAGACTCCTAATGAAAGAAATTGACCCCTTATGACAAACTCCCCTGAGAGCTGACACAGCCAGACAAAGAGAGTGCTTCCTGGAAACCCAGTATATTCAACTGGCCACCGAGATGTACGTGCATCCTCTTGATGGCAGAGATCAGAAAGGTCACAAAGCCAAGCTCTCAAGACATAGACGTTTCATTATTTTTTTAAGGATCATGTTATTACAATAAACAAAATACAAAATAGTAGGTAAGATGCTTTGAATTTATATAAAAATTACAAGGAAATTTTTTCCAAATTTTTGCGTGGGGAACTTGAATTTGCTTCCGTGAGCATAACAGTTTTACCTCAGGTTTTTGGCTGAAATTATTATGAACAACTTCTAACAAATAATTTTTAATAATAATCTGAAAATTAATTTTTACAGCATTTATATATTTAAAGGAGTTGAAATTAAATTTAAAGAAATGATATTAAAGGTATTCTTTTGACAAATGGCGATATTGAAATTTCTTGTTAAAATGAAAATAGAATTCAAATCCAGTTGAATGTTTACGTTACATATTTCAAAATCAGATAAATCTCGAATTTTCTGAATGTTCATGCATTGTTGGATAGTCATGTTCCAGCCTACACATCAGTAAAATAACAATTAGCAGAAGGTACAGACATATAGGATAAATATGAAGACAGATTTGGGAGCCGGCATGGAGCTGCTTTTTCCAGGAGATGTTGCCAGTCCCACCTCTCTATCAATTCTTGCTTGACTGCATCTCCACGGACACCTGGAGCATGTGCCATCCTGCAGCGTCATGACTCCTTATCCACAATGAGGCTGTTGAAGTAGTTGTGCTCCCACAGGCCAAACCAGCAGGTTGTGGTGAAGCAGAGAGCAGAGCAGTGGATGTTGGGGTTATTCTCTGCGGGGTCCGTGGGGCCTGCCATCAGACCTTCTCTGCATGGGCTGCTTTCTGAAGAGTGCCTCGGGAGGCTGCCTGTGGTCAGAGCCTACCAGACCAGAGTGGCCAGCTGCCTCACCTTTGTCCCCATGTTTCTTGGCACATATATACTTTGCACTCTGATTGCAAAGCTCTTTTTGTTCACCACTGTTCCACTAGAAGAATGTCTGCTACAGAGTAGGTGCTTAGTAATATTTGTTGAATGAATGACAATAAACTGTCCAGTATGTTATATTACCATATCATCTTTATCTCAACATAAAACCTTTACTTTGTCTTTGTATGTCTAAAAAACTGACATTTACAGCAGCACTATTTGCCATAGCCAAAGTTGGAAACCACCCAAATGTCCACTGAGGGATGAATGGATTATCAAATGTGATATATCTATATATTGGAATGTTATTCAGCCTTAAAAAGGGATGAAATTCTGACACGTTACAACCAGGATGAACCTTAAAGATATTATGCTTAGCGAAATAAGGCAGATACAAAAGGAGAAATATTACATGATTCCACTTATAAGAGATACTAAGAGTAGTAAAATTTATAGAGATAGAAAGTAGAATAGTGGTTACTAGGGGCTGGCGAGAGGAGGTAACGTGGAGTTATGATTTGATGGGTACAGAGTTTCGATTTGGAATGATGTAAAAATAATTCTGGAGATGAATGGTGGTGATGGTTGGGTGAATGTGAATGTACTTAATGTCACTGAATTATACACTTAAAAATAGTTAAAAGGTAAATTTTATGTTTTGTTTACTTTACTATGATTTTTTAAAAAGGTGACTGTCAGGATTTGTGTAGAATAAGGGAACATGTTTCACCTCAAAGAAGTATCCAGGTCTGTACCTTGAAAAAAAAAACAGAGAACTTCAAAATGTTTTGAAAATGGCTTCTTATGACATTCATCATTGAAAGTAAAAGTTGTAGAGGCCAGGTGGCCCTAACTGCAGAGGGAATGATGAGCTATTGAAACAATAATTTCCCTCCAACAAACATTTAAGGCTAGTGACGTGTCACATTACGTCCTTTATAAGGAAATATTTTTCAGCTATTACCAATCTCAAACAAATTTCTGTAAAATCATGAAAATATTATTTTTTCCTCTTGTTAAGAAATAAAAATAAAATGTTATATATGTGTTTAAAAGTACTACACAGGGAAGAAAGAGTAAAAAAAAAAAAGGAAAAAAAATAAGTCATCTAACTTAGTAGCAGTTATATTTGTGTAGTGAGACCACAGATGGCTGTAAAAAAATTTCTCTTTATGTTTCTGTATTGTTCAATTTTTCTGTAACGAGTGTACTTTTAAAAACATCTACTGAAAAAGGACCTTGGAATTCTTTTCAGAATGTCCACTTATATCTTTTTCAAGGACAGTAACTCTCCTCTTATTTATTTTTAATTGAGGCTAGGATTTTGGAATAAGCCTGTTTCAAACTATTTATTATCCATTACCAGTCAATAACAGTGTTTTAAGCATTGCCTTGCCAATCTATAGACTTCAAATATTTAATTTACTATTTGCTGGAGTAAAAGATGCATTAACTACTCCTGCCCCATATCTTCATTTTCCTGGTTGTAAACCTGAGACTCTGTGCCACAGATTTTGCCCCTGAAGAGGTGCTTCTACAGGCTCTTAGGAGGTTCTGGGTCTGTGGACTCTCTGGTGGGGAAGACTGTGCCAGGGAGGAGTGGGAAGGAGCAGAAAGGGGGAATTGAGAATGGGGCTGAGGAAGTTAATGCTTATAATTTTTACTTCATTTTGTTTTGTAAAATTGAGATCCAACAAATACTCCGGCAAATATGTAAGTAGCTACGTGGGAAGCCCAGGTGCATAAGGACCATCAACCACATTGACAAAGGACCATTGATCTTGTCCACATAAAGTTAAGAAAAAATTGGGCTAGGAAGATCACTGGATATGAAGTCAGAGAGCAGAGTTTTATTTATTTATTTTTTTAATTTTTATTATTATTATTTTTTTGTGAGGAAGATTAGCCCTGAGCTAACATACGATGCCACTCCCCCTCTTTTTGCTGAGGAAGACTGGCCCTGGGCTAACATCCATGCCCATCTTCCTCCACTTTATATGGGACATCGCCACAGCATGGCTTGACAAACGCTGCGTATGTCCGCTCCCGGGATCTGAACCTGCGAACCCCGGGCTGCCGCAGCAGAGTGTATGACCTTAACTGCTATGCCACTGGGCCAGCCCCAAGAGCAGAGTTTTAGATTTAACTTTGTCACTAACTTTCTGTGTGATCTCCAGAAGCTACCTTGCTTCTAGGAGGGCCTCATTTAGAAAATAGAATTATAATCATTTGTGAGCAATGAAATAAGGGTTATTTTATCAAAATTAAAATAGAATACAAATTTTTTTGCATTTATTACTATTATTCAAAATAACCAGAAAGATATGGTCTCTATCCTTAGGAAATTTCCAATCTAATAAAGCATAGCTAATGTATAAATGACTAAAATGTATGACAGAATATAATAGCCATAAGAAGCAAATACATGGTTTGGTGGAGACTCAGTAAATAAAGAAGGAAGGAAAGAAAGAAAGAAGCTTCATATTGGATTAGGGCAGTGAATGGTTTCGTGGAGGAGGTGATCCTTGAGATTGGCAGTGAAGGTAGGACTTGGACATCTAGCAATGGTGAGAAGAATACCAGGTAGAGAGAATGGCACAGGAAGAGCATGACGATGTGACAAACAAGTGGTCTGATTTAGCTGGGATTACAGGAATTATGAAGTAAAGTGGTGGGAGATATGGATAGAAAAATCGATGGAGTCAGATTACGGCCTATTTAGTTTGGGGAGTTGGGGCATTATTCTTTCTGTAGGAAGAGGCCACCATTTATAACATGTAGGCCTACCCAACTGGAGAGGTGGCTTTGTGTAGGATAGTCAGGAAGGAAGAGCGACTAGAGGTGAGGGGACCTGGTAGGAGCTGGTGCAATAGCCTGGGTGAGAATGATAGTGATGACTAAACAATAAGGACAATTAATAAGTATTGAGTTCTTACTATGTTCCAGGCACATTCTGTGCATTATCTCATTTCATTCCACACTGCAGGTACTATTATTTAACATGCTGTTGCATTTGAAATAATTGAAACTCGAGAGTTTTAATAACTTGCTCAAGATTAAGAGCTGGTGTTCAAACCTAGAAATGTCTTTGTGCAAGACACATGTTCTTCAACAGAGCAAAGATTTGAATTATAGCCTTTCTTACAGCTTCTGATTTTTATAAATTAATTTAATCTCCTGGGTTTGCCAGGTTTTGTTGAATTGGAACACATTTTTGTGTTTTTTTGTTTTGTTTTCTTTTGTAGGGCAAGAGATCAAACCCCAAGAAGACAGGATAGCATCCAATGAACAGATAACGCTAGAAAGTGGCCCTCCTGTCTTATATCAATCTACGGAGGCATTGCTCATCCCCAGGGTTAGTGCTTCTTTGCTTCCTGACCTGGATCAGGCCCTAGGAGCTAACTTTAGAGCTGAACACTAATTATCACCCAGGAAGTTTTGTTATTTTAAATTGCCTTGATTAATTAGTTCCTCTGACATTGTTTAGGAATGAGCTAATAATTTCTTTCAAGGTTAGTAATTGCCCATCTCTGCACCCATTCAATCTTAATGATGCTCAAGGTGTCTTGTTAGAAAGAGGATCAGTAACCATGTTGGGCCTTGGAGCCTCAGTCTCACACTGGCAAGAATAGTTTGTCAGCATTTTGCTGTAATGGTTTCTCTGAAGAATTAACTACTCATTGTTCAGGCTTCAAACTCCTATATAGTTTTTTGAGTCACAGAAATGTTAGAAGTGAACACTACCTTACAGACAGCCTGGGCTGAGCCCTGTCTTTGTCTGGTGAGGGAGCTAATAATCAGAGTGAGGAACTGATCTGTTCAAGGTCATCGAGTTAGAAGCACAATCATGTTAAGAACTCGATCCTCCTGATGTTTAGAGCAATTACTCCTTCGAGGGCCCCATGGTACCTGCTCATACAAAAAGGAAGGAAAGAAAAGAGGGAAGGAAATGAAGGAAGAAAGGAAATCTCAAATAGCCATCACACTAAAAGGGAAATTTAACATTTTATGATTAACTCATGACTATTCCCAAAGGACCTTCCGTTAAAAAAAAATAAAGATGATTACATTCTTGAGGGATTTTAGAAATTTGCAGTAGAGAAGTACAAGAGATTTTTTTTGGAAAGAGAGTCAGTGCTTCTTGGTACTTTCTGATGAAGACAACAAGGGGAAGGAAATAGTTTTGAGCACTCAAATAATGATCAATATAGCACAGGGAAATAATTAAATTTGCTCCCCTTTTCTTTTACTCTGTTCTCTTCTACTCCATTTTTTTTTTAAGTGGATCTTTCCTCTGAGAGATGTTTGATTGATATAATCTTCTGAATGTATATAGCTATGCTATACACACACACACACAAAATAGAGCAAATATACGACAGAGAAAACATTGTACTAGCTTGGGGGGAGGCCCTGAAATATTGAAATGATAAGTTTAAATAGTTAGATATTACAATGCTAAGATTTAAGATAAAAATAAGAGGATTGCAATAAAAAGTCATGTGGAATTATGCAAAAGAGTGATAGGGGACCCCAGTCTTACAGCGTACACGGTAGTAAACTCAAAATGGATTAAAGACTTAAATATAAGACCTGAAACCATAAAAACTCCTAGAATAAAACACAGGGGAAAAGATTCTTGACGTTGATCTTGGCAACGATTTTTGTATATGGCACCAAAAGCACAGAAAACAAAAACCAAGATAAACAAGCAAAACTACATCAAATTAAAAAGCTTCTTCAGGGGGCCGGCCCAGTGGCGCAAGTGGTTAAGTGCGCGGTCCACTGCTGCGTGTCAGGGCCCAGGGTTCGCCGGCTCACATCCCAGGCACACACTGACACACCGCTTGTCAAGCCATGTTGTGGCGGCGTCCCATATAAAGTAGAGGAAGAGGGGCATGGATGTTAGCCCAGGGCCAGTCTTCCTCAGCAAAAAAAGAGGAGGATTGGCAGATGTTAGCTCAGGGCCGATCTTCTTCACAAGAAGAAAAATAAAATAAAATTAAAAAAAACTAAAAATCTTCTTCAGGGGTCGGCCCCGTGGTGTAGCAGTTAAAGTGCACGCACTCCACTGCTGGTGGCCCAGGTTTGGATCCCGGGCGTGCACCAATGCACCGCTTGTCTGGCCATGCTGTGGCAGGCATCACATATAAAGTGGAGGAAGATGGGCACAGATGTTAGCCCAGGGCCAGTCTTCCTTAGCAAAAAGAGAGGAGGATTGGCATGGATGTTAGCTCAGGGCTGAGCTTCCTCACAAAAAAAAAAAAAAACCTTCTTCACAGCAAAGGAAACAATCAACATAATGAAAAGGCAGCCTACGTATTGGGAGAAAATATTTGCAAATCATAAATCTGATAAGGAGTTAGTATCCAAAATATATAAGGAACTCAAACAACTCAATAGCAAGAGAAAAAGACCTAATTAAAAAATCGGCAGAGAACCTGAATGTTTTTCCGAAGACGATATATAAATGGCTAATAGGTATAGAAAAAGATGTTCAACATCACTAATCATCAGGGAAATGCAAATCAAACCACAGTGAGATATCACCTCACAACTGTTGGGATGACTATTATCAAAAAGACAAAAGGTAACAAGTGTTGTCAAGGATGTGGAGAAGAGGACTCATGCATTTTTGGTGGGAATATAAATCGTTACATGCATTATGGAAAACAATGTGGAGGTTCCTCTAAAAATATAACTACCATATGACCCAGCAATCCCCACTTCTGAGTATATATCCAAAGAAAATGTAATCAGTACCTTGAAGAGATATCTGAGCTCCCATGTTCATTGCAACATTATTCACAATAGCCAAGATATGGAAATAATCAGTGTCCATCAATAGATGAATGGATAAAGCAATTGAGAGATATATATCATATATATATCACCAAATATATATATAACTTGCTTTAAAAATGAAGGAGACCCTGTATTTTATGACAACATGGATGAATCCGGAGGATATTATGATAAGTGAAATAAGCCAGACTGAGGAAGAAAAATACCACGTGATCTAACCTACACATAGAATCTAAAAAAGTCAAATTCATAGAAGTAGAGAGTAGATCAGTGGTTACCAGGGGCAGGGAGGTGGGGCAAATGGGGAGATGTTGGTCAATGGATAGAAAGTTTCAGTTATGTAAGATAAATAAGTTCTAAAAACTAATGTATAGCATGGTGACGATAGTTAATAGCATTTTATTTTATACTGGAAATTTGCTAAGAAAGTAGATCTTAAGTGCTCTCACCATACACACAAAAATAATGATGTGAGGAGATGCCTATGCTAATTAGCTTGACTGTAGTAATGATTTCACTATGTATATGTAAACCAAAACATGATATCGTGCACCTTAAATATATACAACTTTTTTTGTGTGTGTGTGTGAGGAAGATCAGCCCTGAGCTAACGTCCATGCCAATCCTCCTCTTTATGCTGAGGAAGACGCCTTGAACTAACATCCATACGGATCTTCCTCCACTTTATGTGGGATGCCGCCACAGCATGGCCTGACAAGCGGTGCGTGGGTGCGCGCCCAGTTTCCGAACCCCGGCCACCAGCAGCGGAGCGTGAGCACTTAACCGCTATGCCACCGGGCCGGCCCCTATATTTAATTTTTATTAATAAAATAAAATTTAAAAAAGACATGGATGTTTATTTTCTCTCTTTTATATAATGAAAAATACAGGTAATTTGTTGTCTATATTGGGTAATAGTTATACTATTTATTTTTTGGTTTATGTTTTTATATTGAAAAATAATATATGTTCATGGTAAACATTCCAATAAGATATGCGAATGAGTACACAATAAGAAGTGATCATCGCAGCCCAGACCTCCAGCTTCCTTCTCTAACATGGATCAGTATTAATAGTTCCTATCTTTCCTTCCAGAGGGTTTTATCAATTTACAAGAATTTACATGAATATATCTTTGCACACACAGGCAAATGGAAAGATATTGTACACACTGTTCTGTCCATTGCTTTTTGTAATTTCAAAAATAACCCAAAGATGATTAAGTTTCAGCACATTAACTATTCAATTAACTAACTCAACAAATATTTACCAAGTGCTTCTGTGCTAAGTGCTATGCAAGGGACTACGCTAGGGAGGGCATATAATACATTGGTGAGCAAAAACAGATATGGACCCAGCTTTCTTAGGGTTTACAGTTTAGGGAAGAGACAGGAAACATATGACCGCAAATACATGTAAATTCTTCAACATAATTAAGTGCTACAAAGTTGGAATTCTTACTCACGGATATTTTGAAAGATATGGATTCTACAAAAGCATTTAGTGTAGCAGAGCCTGGCTAGTAGAAGATGCTTCTTCCTGAACAAATGTATGGATATATTAAATGTGTGATATTACTTTTACACACCACAAGGTGGCAAAAATTCTCCAAGAAAGATGTCTTTTCCCTGTTAAGCTATAGTTGGAACGTATTTTTTGCCTCTTCATGTATGGATAAACGATTACATAAAAAGGCAAAAGTTTTAAATATATCATTTATAAGCAATGTTATTAATTATATTTAATATATTTATAAAGATAGACAAACCATTTTTAATTCTTTTTTATTTCTATTACATAGGTTACATTAACACATGCCTGTTACTAAAAAAAGTCAAAAACTGTAAAGAATATAGAGGAAAAATGAAAACCTCCTTCAACCTTCCCCTTCATCTTTGGACCCCTTCAAACTCAACACTCTTCTCATGAGATAACAACCACCTACTCCCACCTTTTTTAATAAACTATGTTTTTTTAGAGCAGTTATGGTTTCACAGTAAAATTTATTGGAAAGTATAGACAATAATTTCTTTTTAACAGATCTTTTTTCCCCTTTCAATTTGCCTCTAAACAATATTGTAATATATATCTGCTAGCAATTACATTTTCCACAATTAAATTATCTTCCTTAAAGGTAGGGGTTACATTTTTGTTTGTTTTTGATTTTTAACAATTGCAATTCCTGTTTAGTTGTTGGGTTTTTAATATACATTTTTTTGATTTTTAAATGAATGACCAATTTTAATTGGGATGGGCTAGACTATATTCCATTTCAAGTTCTGGGACGTGTCATCTTTCTGCTAATTGGTGACTTGGAGAGCCAGTTTTCTTCCTTCTTTCGGCATCACTGTCACCGAACATGGCCCCTGGGATTTGGCAGAAGGGGAGGAGAAAGGATGGATGATGTGGATGATTGTGTATGGGGTTTTATTGTGTATTTATATTTCCAGAAATAGAAATGGTGTACCTCATTTTTGTCAAATCCTATTGGCCAGAATGTAGTCACATGATCCTAGCTTAGCTATAAAGTTGACTGGGGACTGTGATCTTCCTCTGTGTCTAGAAGAGTAGATGGGCTTGGTGAACATCCAGCCTGTCTATATTTAGTAGAAGGTAAGCTCCTTGAGAACAGGGGCACTTTTTTCCCTTTAAGATAAAATTAAATGGAAGGACAAAACATTACCCCACAAACGTTTGTTTACATTGATGCTGTTATTCACACTCACGATTCATAATCACTTTGCTTTGATTTGAAATTCTTTCATATGAAAACCAGTAATTGTTCATTTAGGATGTCTTCGCTCTCTCTCTCTCTTTTTTTTTAATCAAAACAGCAATATAAAATATCAGTATACCCTTACTTCCTTTTCTTGGCAGTGTTTTCATAAGTTTTACCTAGGTTTCTTCTTCTGGATATGTTCAAAATGATAAAATGAGACTTGATTTTAATGTTTGGCTGACAACTCTTTTCAGCAGTCAAATCTAGAAGGTCAGAGTTCTAAGGTACTCTAAAGGAAATTTCATCTAGCTTACCCTTTCTTGCCCAAATTCCTTTGGTAAAATCCATTTCAGAAACTGTCTACATCACTCTAGAAGTTCTTCATTTTGAGGGATACAAATCTGAAACCTGTAGCCCAATGGCTCTGAACCATGGACCCTACGGAGAATCTAACAGACCCTCTTGAACACATAAGCATGCAAACAAGATTTCTCCTGAACATTTTCAGGGGTGAATCTTGTACCCTTTGAGGCCCATCTATGTTTTTCCTAGTGAACAATGGACCCAAATTTAGACCTTCTGCTCCAGTAGAGGTAGAGAAAACCATTTTGGTGAAAAAAGGGGATAGAGGACTAAGTTTTAGAGCATCTAAGACTTACAAAGTGTGTTGCTAGGAGTTCCGATTATGCTGGCTCTGACATGAACTCTCTTCATGGTCTTGGGCAAGTCTTGCAACTTCTCACAATCACACTAAGCAATTGCTTTGCTCCGTAGTCATGACAACCTGAACTATAAGCAGCACAAGGACTCTTTCTACGTTGTTCACTTGTTCGCTGTTGGGTCTCTAGTGATTAGCACATAATTGGATAAATTGTCCATAGTCACTGTTCAATAAATATTTGGCCTGTGGGCTAAATGAGGCCTGAAATATTTCTATTTCATTCTATTTCTGATTTTGTCTAAAGTCAGCATCATGAAAATAAAAAGAGGAAAATTGGGCAAAAATAATTTCATTTATTCAGTCACTCATCTATGAACACTGAGCAAGTCTTCTTCTACTATCATTAGAATGGAGGTGAGGAAGGAGCTCCTGGAAAAGGGCATCATCAGGGCACAGGTATCTAGAAATGTGGCCTTGGTCACACATATCTGGTTCATGGTACACTGTGGGGTAAATGGACAAGAGAGATACAGACTCCCTAAAAGGATAGAAGGGGTTTTGTCACTTGTCACACTCTCTCTTCAGCTTCCTCCCCTGAGAAATAAAGCTATTTCATAAGTGCAAAGTGCAGAAAAGGAGTTAACCATTCACAAATACAGAAAGTCTTTCTTATCTAAGGAAGACAGATATGAGGAAAATGTCTATTGATGTGAATACACTAACATGGGAAACAAAACCAACATTTTCTAGCATATTATAATGAAGCATTTCACTGGAATAGATCTTGGAAAATAAAACAAAGATCTTGAAATGCTACACAGAATTTCAACTATGGACCAGTTCATACACCTAGATAGTAAGAAATTAAGTATTGAAAGGGACATAGAATTTTCAACACCTCATTATGGTTATTCATGGCTCATTCACAAAGAGTGTTATTTTCACAAAATCCATTGGAGAACTTCCTCAGTTTTCTCAAAGGTTTCTCTTAACTTGTGTATCTCAATTCTCTTTGAAGCTCTATTAAAATGTAATCCATATTGGTTTTTCTTCAATTGTTAAACAGCCACATGTCCAATCTTCAGAGCTCAACAGATATATCTGCAATTTGAACATTTTTCTAACATGACAATTTCATTGTCATCAATTTTCATTATGTCTGTGTTGTATTTTCAGAAGATAACATTAAGAAGTAAACAAAATTCTGACCTTCAAATAAGTTGGCTTCTTTGTTGATCGGGTTATCTATTGTGAAGCCAAGAGGTATGTTTGAGTGTCCAGCATTTTCTAAGTTTTCATTTCTGTGAACACTTTTTGTGTTTTTATGTGTTTCTCAGCATAATCACAGAGTAATTAGGATTTGGATCATAAATACACATACAGAACCTCTATTTTACTCCATTTCCTCACTCCTCCAGGCTGGAGGTCTCTTGCATTTGGGAATATCAGAGCAGAGCCCCTTTTTTTGGTGGGTGGCTGAATGTTATTGCCAATTTTTCTCTCCACTCTCCCATCTCTCATACTCTATTGATATTACCAATGGGTGGAGATTTGTGAATAATGAGAGAGTGATTTTGCTTACCATAAAAGCTGCAATTCCTGAAATTTTAGTGCCCTGTCTCCCCAAAAAAGATATAAAAAACATATCAGGGTTCAAAATAGAGAAATTAAATGACAGCATTCATATTAATTCTAAATTTATATATTGATTATTATATATTTTAAACAAAGTTCTAAACTTTACATGTATTAACTTATTTACCAAATTATTCAGAGAATGCTTAAACACAGTTGCTGTGCATTTTCTGTTTTTTAAAACAATTTCATTTTTGTGTGTGTGTGTGTGAGGAGATCAGCCCTGTGCTAACATCTGCCAATCCTCCTCTTTTTTTTGCTGAGGAAGACTGGCCCTGGGGTAACATCCGTGCCCATCTTCCTCCACTTTATATGGGACGCTATATGGGACGCCGCCACAGTATGGCTTGAAAGCAGTGTGTCGGTGCATGCCCGGGATCCGAACCCGTGAAGCCCGGGCCGCCACAGCAGAGTGCGTGCACTTACCCGCTTGCACCACCGGGCTGGCCCCCCAATTTCATTTCTTAAAAAAGTATTATCTCATACATTTTTCATTTTTCTCAATTGTATTATGTTTAGGAAATTTCCCCACTGCTCTAGACAGGTTTTATCTCTTTGAACTGTTTGAAGTTTGAAGGAGATAACAGCCGTAATATGCTCAACCCTGTGCCGGGCATTTAACAAGCACTTAGAATTGTAACTACTCCTTTGTTAGGATCTGAGAGTGGAGGACAAGTGTGGAGGGAACCCTGAATTCTTGGTGTTAACTGTGCTCTGTACAGAGTGTACTGCGTTGGGGATCACCTGGTGCAAATTGGGGGAAGTGACTGATTCTGTTTGTGCAGGGGTGCGGGGAATGTACAATGTTTTAGGTTAACTCTTGACTTGAATTGTGTGGCATGAATAGAAGCAAACCAGATGGAGTAGTGCGCAAGAGCACTGCAAGCACGAGGAGCAGCATGTAGATATCTAAAGAGAGGTGGTCATGGTGGAGGCTTTTCTAGATGACAGCACAAGAGTTCTGAGGGTCTGCACCATCAACAGCATGGTGCTGGAGAATACCAGAAGATGTGGCTGGAGAGGAAGGCTATAAATTATGAGACTTTTGTGTCTTGTAAAGGAGCTTGACCCATTGTCTTGTCAAGTTGCCATATTGGTCTTAGGTTGTTGAGAGGGGCAGGTGATTTATAACAGGGCCACAAACAACAACAATAACATTTTTACCTCTTTTAGTTTCTACTTGTAGAAATGAAAACAACAAAGCCTCAATCTGTCTAGTCATTTTGTTTTGAATCTCCTCTATTACGCAAGAGTCTCTAATAAATTGAAGAACACAGTCAGTGAGTATGAATCTGTTTCCTCTTCCCATCCTTCCAAAAACTGGCCTCTAGCCCCTGGTGCCTGACACAGTTGACCCAGGTGCTGAGATCAAAAGATGTGAGAACTGCAGGTTTAGGAGATGGTTAAGTAGGTTGCACATGATTGATCTACACCAACATACGTGTCTCTCTAATTTTTTTGACTCCTTCCTTTACAAAGAATGTAACGGATGGTCTTGCATCTCATTTGTATTGAGTATAGGCCTCTGCTGATGTTATTTCTTGGTTTATCTTCCTTTATTCAATTTCCTGAGTACCCATTCTCCACAAGCTCCTCAGACCCTGACAATCAGCACAATCCCACATCAGGTGTATACACATGTCCTCCAAGAGCCGTCCTTCCACTCCACATCTGGATTGTGCTCGGATCTAATTCTCTCTTGGACCTGGAAGCAAAGAGGAATGTTGAGCGTAGGAACAGAGAAGATATTGACATTTCCTGCAAGACAACTGTCCCTACAATGTCATTAAAAGATTTTTTCCCCTGAGAGAGAGGAAAGTGGCTGTTTTCAAAGACAAGGAAATTTCAGAGATATTTGTGTGTTAAAGGTTTCATCACCAACTCCTATATGTATATTACTTCCCAATTATCTCTCAGATATGACTATTTTTCAACAAATTGTTTACTATCACCCAGTCCAAGTACTATCAGCTATTGCATGGGTTTCCAAAATAGTCATCTGAACCTCTCTGCCTTCACACTTCTATTTTTCATGTTGTAAAGAGAGTTTTATTTGACCACAGCATGCATCTGATTAAACTCATCAGTGGCTTCCCAGTGCACTTAGAATATACTCTGAATCATTAACATGGACGCCCAGTCCCTATGCGGTCTGACCTTGCCCACCTCTCCTGCCTAATTCAGTGCAGCTGTATTTATCTTTCCAAGGTCTAGCCACTATGAACTTCCTTCCCTTCCTAGAATCCATGGTGCTTTTTCTCAAGTGGGATCCTTGCATTTCCTGTGATCTCACAAGACTACTCTCCCTACCCTCCCTGCAGCTGCCACCCCTACCATCATCACTCACTATGACTGGTGACCTCCTATTATTGTCATTCAGTTCTCAGTTTAATATAACCTCCTCAGACAAATCTTCCCTAAAGTCCCACACTATGTCAGATACTGTAGTAAAATCTTATGACACCTTAATATTATGACTGCAATACTAGTCATAATTGATAATTATAAATGTATTTAATTAGTTGATTAACTCCCCCATGAGGCCATAACTTCCACAAGGGCAGGCATTGTATCTCCCTCTCTTTATTTTATTTTTATTTTTACTTTTGCTTGTTTTTTGATTTTTTTCACTGATATTTATTAAAACCTTTATATATGTTATCTCATTCAATCTTCACAACAACTTTATGAGGAAGACAAGTTATTTCCACTTTATAGATAGTAAAACTGAGGCTTGGTGAGTTTAAGTGCACTGCTCTTAGTCACACAACTAATGAGTTGTAGACCTGAGGTTCACTCTTAGACAGTCTCTGTCCTGAAATGTCTCTTGGCAATAACTAAGCCCATCTAAGACCTTACCTCGCCTCCCAGATGTATCTCCCCCAGCTTCTCCCTCAGTGCTGTGTACCTAGGTGTTGCATAATAAATATGTTTTGAATCAATGAGTATAATCATGTTCTGATGTAGAGATGAAGCTTCCTCTAACCATATGACTGGATCTGTCTCTCAAATTCCATTTCTCAAATCCTGTCACTCAATTCATTGATTGTAAAATGGGCTCTTTTTATTAAATGATAGTCAACATGTCTCAGCACTAAAATTCTGTGGCCTTTTCATTATCATTATTGTTATCACTGTGGATTGCAAATGATTCTTGAGTATCTACTGTGTGCTGACATTTCTGTTGGCTGTTCCTTTTTGCAGGTTCCTCTTTCATCTAAAATGCGTGAATGAAACTCACAAAGCAAAGGGCTTTACAGACTAATTGGACCAATTATATTCATTTTGAATGATTTCTCCCTGCTGCATTCCAGAAAGATAGCTGAGCATTATAATTGGTCACTTAGTGCTAGAATAGCACGTGAGGATCCTCTTTGCTTCCAGCAGCATATCCCAAAGGGGTGCTCAGGCTTATATACTCTCCAGTGTTGTTACTGTTGGAAATGGGATTCCTGTGACATGAATAGAAAGCACTTTTTATTTAAGACAATGTGAGAAATTCTATACTTGAGTTGAAATTCAAATGAAGTGTCTCCTTTTCTTCACGAAGTATTGCATTAAAATAACCAGAGGAAAAGGTTAGGAAATCACAACAGCGATGAAAGACAAAACAATTCTTAATGTAATCAAACCGTAACATAATTCTACATTGTGAGATAGAATAAAGTTTTCTTTCTTATAATTATATTTGATGAAGGAAGCAGAAATGTCTCCAAATATATTTTCCTCCAGACTTATCTTCTCTTTCAATGAAACAAGCAATGAGATGTGTACTTGATGGATGTTTTCATTCTCATAAATCCTCTGTAGCTGTATGTGGCCCACCATTGCCTCTTCTGTTATCTTGCAGGAAATTTATTAGTCCTTAGATTAGGACAAGTATAGAAAAATTAAAATGGGTTCATATTATCATGAGTTTAAAATGTTTATTATTCTATGTTAGGCATTGCATGGTACACGAACTCCTTAAGAGATGGAGTGCAAATATAATATAAATCTTTGGGATTATACTATAGACTTATAATTAATATGTAACTCAAGAAGCATCTGATTAACATATCAAACTGAATGACAGAAATGGCAAGTTCATTATGCCTGGAGAGGACTGAGAGATCACTGAGAGTTCAGCTCCTTCTGAGTGACCACTCCCAGAGGCATTTATCTTTTAAAAATGCCTCTTGGTAAAGAACGATGTGTGGCAGATGGGGAGGAGAAATATTTTGTGGGGAGAAGGGTCTGAGTGTCTCCTCCAATCTAAGAAAGGATGTAGCCAGGTTTAAGTCTGCAAATTACTGGCAAGTAAATGCAGCTCAAAAAAACTCTGTTGTGCGTCTACATATGTAATAACATTCAATATATTATGCCTTATATTTCAAAACTCATTGTCTTTACAAGAAATCTTGGGAGAAATAATTTCAAATTAGTATCAATAATGATAATATATTGCCCAATCTTTTGGTTGGTTTGCTTGTCTTTTGGATGCTACTGATTGTATATATGGGCTGCTAGAAAGTTTTGATCAGATCTGTGGTCTGCACAGAGTAGTGGATTGGACTGGTTGCTGTGCAACAGGTTTATCCTTGCTTCCATTTTAGGTCCAGGGCTTGTTTTTCCTTTTCACATCTTCTTAATTTATATTATTTACCTGCATCTTATGTCTTACACCAAGATAACTTCAACCCATGTTTTTTGTGAAAGCGTTGATATACATATTCATGTACATAGACATTGACACTTAAGTTTACTTAATTTTTTAATAACTGTAGAGGAAAAAAGATATTAGGTAGGAAAATTCTCTTGAAATTTTCATTCCCTGTTGTAATTCTGCAAACAAGCCCAGCAATTGCTCAACTTGTGTAGAAGCCACATATTAAAGAAGAAGAAGTTTCTGCATGAGAACACATGAAACTCTATGGAGTCAATAGCATGGGTAATCGGAAATTCTTGGGAAATAAAATAGATATATCTGAAGGGTAGACTACAGCGATGAAGAAAACATAGAGAAGGCAATATATAGTTTTAACTTCTAGTTTTCACAGTGCTTAATCACATCTGTGATCTCATAATGTCTCACTGAACTAAGAAAACTAGGTGAGAAAATAGAGTTTGGGAGGTTATAATTTTATTTGAATTTGGCAGCAGTCAACTAAGGTCAAACCCAAATTTCTTGGTACTTAGTCTTAAGCTGCTTTGTTAAAAATGACTTAGCATCTGACAGCCTTGAAATTCTAAGGGAATTCAAAGGTAACCTATTCCAAGCCTCTTTTGGTTATTATGAAGAATTTCTGCTTTGACAATAAGTATAGCATTAATGTTTATTTTACAGTTAAAAATTATAGATTTTTACTATCAAACAGATACAGTTGTGAAAGAGCAATTCTTCATTTTTATAGCTCAGTTTTAAGTCCATAGCCAAGCATGTGACTAAGATTAAGGTTTTTATTTTTTTTTGTCCCCCAGCAGAAAAAATTCTAAAGCCTTGGATCTAATAGCAGAAATATCACACCCCCTGTCAATTCAGAACAATGACAATCATCATTCAGGCCTTTTTTGATTTTGGTGTGTTATAATAGGGGCCCCCTGGGTTGTAACATAATAAGCAAAGGGAGTGCTTCCTTTAATGCTGGCAATAATTCAGTCTCCTATCTTTAAGGAAAAGAAGATTGTTAGAGGTTGAGTTCCATAACTTCCTTCATTAACAAATTACCAAAAATGTGGCTGCTTAAAACAACAGAAATGTATTCCCTCATAGTTTTAGAGGTTAAAAGTCCAAACTCAATGTCACTGAACCAAAACCAAGGTGTTGGCAAGACCACACTCCAACCAGAGGCTGCAGTGGTGAATCTATTCCTTGCCTTCTCTGTCTTCTTGTGTTGTATCACTCCAGTCTCTGCCTCTGAGTTTCCATTGCCTTATTCTCTTGTGTCTGTAGTCAAATCTTCCTCTGCCTCCCTCATATAAGAATATTTGGGGTTGCATTTAGGGCTCATCCTGGCAATTTACCCATCTCAAGGTTCTTAATTTAATAACTCTTTTTCCATATAAAGTAACATTCTCAGGTTTCAGGAATTAGAACATAGATATCTATAGAGGCCATTATTCAGCCTACCATCCATCCCAAAATCATTCAGTTTGGACAGTTTAGTTTTTTGGTTCCTTTATTTTTCTAAAATCTTGGTTCTGTAGGAAATTCAATCACATTATGAACACAATTATCCATTCATTAATATAATTACTTCTTTATAGGTTATATTGAGTGTCATATAGGTAGCTATTATCTCAAATTCCTATTATCTAAGTAAATCTATTCTTTTATTCAAGTTACACATTTTCAACTTTATGCAAAGCTGTGTTCTTGGTTTTGTGGGTAAAAAGTTGAAGAAAATATAACTATTGCTTTTGAAGAAATTATAGTAAAATGCACTTCTAAAGATATTCCAATAGATAGTTAAAATAATATAGGTGTGCTTCTATATGTAACTCTGTGGAAAAAGACAAAAGGATTAAAAGACCCAAAGAGAAGTCAGTGCGTCTTTTCAAATTCAGTTCTTCATATCTTCCACATGGTTCCCAATCACCCTAAGTGCAAATGGAAGAGAAGATACACAAATTACTCCCTCCAAAAAGTAGGAAAAACTAGTTTAAAAATATAAGGTGACACACTATATTATGTACATAGTAACCCATCTCTCAAGGCAGCAAAGAAGGATTTCCCATTTATCCAACAACGATACCAGTTCAGCATAAACATGTCTCACAATTTACAAGGTCAATACATCAGTTGGGTTTTTCAATCATCTTAAATGGCAAATGATGGGGAAGTTGATATACTGATATCTTAAATCATGACATATTCATTAATCTTTTCACAGAAAGGGACCAGAGAAACCCCGAACCAATGGATGAGCAAAATGTCACCAGAGTGAAAGTGTTCATACTTTTGGGGTTCACAGCAGACATGCGGTTACAGAGAGTGCTCTTTTTCATCTTCCTCATCATCTATGTCTTCAGTCTCTCAGCGAACATCACCCTGATTTCTCTGATCTGTGCTGATTCTCGGCTATACACACCAATGTATTTCTTCATTGGAAACCTGCCATTCCTGGATCTCTGGTTTTCTTCTGCTAATGTGCCCAAAATCCTGATGACCTGCATCTCTGATGACAAAAGCATCTCCTTTGCTGGCTACCTAGCTCAGTTCTTCTTCTCAGCTGGACTGGCTGATAGTGAATCTTACCTGTTGGCTGCCATGGCTTATGATCGCTATGTGGCCATCTCTGACCCGTTGCTTTATTCCCAGGCTATGTCTGCAAGGTTATGTTCCAGTCTTGTTGCAACCTCATACATTGCTGGCTTTCTTAATTCAACCATCATCACTAGCGAGACATTTACCCTGAGCTTTTGTGGCAACAACATCATTGATGATTTTTTCTGTGCTCTGCCTCCCCTTGTAAATTTGGCCTGTGATGTGAAGAAGGGCTACCAGGCTGTGCTCTATTTCATACTTGCCTCCAATGTCATCACCCCTGCCATGCTTATTCTTGCCTCCTACCTCTTCACTATTGCTGCCATCTTGAAGATCCACTCCACCCAAGGCCACCTCAAGGCCTTCTCCACTTCTGCTCTCACTTGACAGCTGTCACCTTGTACTGTGGTTCAATTCTCTTCATTTACTCCCTACCAAGTACTAGCTATGCGCTAGAAAGGGATAAAGTTGTGTCAGTGTTCCATACTGTGGTGATTCCAATGTTGAATCCCTTCATCTATGGCTTTAAGAAATAAAGATGTTAAAAATGCCCTGAAGAAAATGTTAAATAGACCAAAGTTTTAGTAAGTGAAAATATTTGGTGAACAATGGCTATATTTTATTTCACAGATTATCTCCCTGTCATTGTTATCAGCCTGTCCTCTCAGAAATACGTAAAATAAGAAAACAAAAAAATGTTTGGATATTGTTGAAACACTAGTCTGCATTTGTTTTTTCAAGTTGGCACTAATGTACATGAATGTGTTTTGAAAGTAAACGAGGCTGGGGCATTTGGAAAAACAGCTATGCCAGCTAGCTTGAAATAAAGTCTATAAAATTACTGGGATTCTAGAAGGATGAAAGAGAGCAGCTTTTTTTCCTTCTAATTTTCACTTGACAGTTTATAAGTTCCTTGTATGTATAACATTGTAATCTATAAACAAGAATAATAAAATTGGTGATGGAAACTTAGCTTCATTTAGATGGATTAAATGACTTCCTTCAAATCATGTAGTTCATAGGTGAGAAAATAGGAGTGCGGACCCAGAACTTCTGACACCAAAGGTTCTCACCCCAATTGTTGGCAGACAGAGTCAGTTAGGAGGTCATAAGTAAAATTTCTACTGTAAAATGCCATTGGAAATAAACTTATTTTTTCTTTCTGACTCTTATTTCTTGGCTTACCGTGATAACAAAGATTTCCCTGGCAATAGATAGAGGAAGGAACAAATATCTTTACTAGAGTCATTGTGAGCTTTTCAATAAAAGAGTATGTTTCCCCAAAAATTAAGGAATTAAGGGTAAAAGTATAGCAGCTGTATGAAATAGACAAAAATGGACCTATAGATAGACATAGACAGATAACTAGAGAAATCAAGGAAGAAATTTCAAAAAGCTTTGCATCCACAAAAAGATTCAAAGTGAAAATATCTCCTAGGTGAAGCAATGACTGATAACAATTAAGGGTCTATGAACATTTATATTTCTTTGGTTGGTCAGTGTTGTATATGTATTAATGAAAAATTGGAGAATATTTCATTATGACGCATCACATTTCCTAATTTAATCGTCTTTCTACCTGTAAAACACGGGATTGCACCAACATAAAAAAGCCCTAGTGTTGATAAGCAAGTACATTAGTTTGCTAGGGCTCCCACAAAAAAATACCATAGACTAGGTCATGTTAACAACAGAAATTTATTTTCTCACAGTTCTGGAGGCTAAAAGGCCAATAAGAAGATGCCATCAGAGTTGATTTCTTCTGAGGCCGCTTTCCTTGGTTTGCATATGGCCACCCTCTTGCCACGTCCTCAAATAGTCTTTTTTATGTTTACATCTATCCTTGGTGTCTTTTTGGGTGTTCAAATTTTCATTTCTTATTTTTCACAAAGACACCAGTCTGGTCGGTTTAGTGCTCACCTTAATCAACTCATTTTAACTTTAATCACCTCTATTAAGGCCCTATCTCCAAATATAGCCACATTCTGAGTTACTGGGCCTTAGGACTTCAACACATGAATGGTTGTGGGGTAAACTCAACCAGTAACACCAGGGATAGACAAGAGTTTCTTGATGAATGAGACAAGAAGGGGTAGCCTAGAAGAGAGAGAAGAGCATATGGCAAGAAAAAATTATCACCAATATGATACATTCTAGAAAACTTTAGTACAATTTGGAGAGTTTCCATGATCAGACACATTTAATAATTGTATTGTGACTTAGATCCAATAAGAGAGTCAACATTTAATGAAACACCCTTTATTTCACCATATCCTAATAAAGATGTCATCCTCACACTCCAAATGAACTCTAATTGGTCTTTGGAGACTGAGGTACGTATTTCTAGGCTTGTGAGGAAGGTATCTCAAAGGGCTGTTGAGAAAATAGATATATCAGGCCCCAAAAGAGCAAGCCAAAGTGTGACAAGAGAGGGAAAAGTGTATCACTTCCAGGACTGTCCTTCCTGATCAAGGGTAAGCAACTGGAATCAGGGGCAGCTGGCTGGTTTGACCTCTCTATGATCTCAGCTACTGCAATTTGAAGGTGGATAGAGTCTGGCCTGGCTCTCATAAGATCATTGTTGTGCCAATCACACACACACACACACACACACACACACACACACACAGACACTATCCTAAATAAGATTTCAACCAAATATATGTAACTCTTATCTAGAGTTTGAAATTCAGTGTGATGGTTATGCTGGGTCATCATACATTCACTTACAGAGTAGAGAGATCAAGAGGACCAAAAAAGGTGACATGCTTTTTGCCTCTAGTAGTTGTGGCACTCTGAGATATCCAAAATACTAATGTATGATATTTTTATTTCTTGGTACTCATTTTTAGGTGCTAGAGGGACACCTTCATCCACAGAATTTTAAGTCTTCCAGGGAAGGGAGCAGGGAACAGAGCTTCTACAGGGGAACACACCTCTTTAGAAGCCATTCTATATGGGATGCGTTAGCATAACTGGCTCTGATATTTTGTCTTTTATTTCACAGTCACATTTTAATTGTAGTTTATTTCAAATTCAAGATGGATTTGAGATGTGGTTATGTGTCCTCTCTTTATTTACTCTTCCTTCTTATTAGTGATACAGTACACTAGGCAAAGAAAGTCCCTGTGAGGGCAGATAAGTCCTGAATAGTTTGAGTTAGGTTAGAAGTAGATAATACTTTGTGAAAAACAGCTTCAAGGTATAAAGGTGATTACCCATTTATTTGTTCTAGAAATATATATTAAGTGCCAGTTAGTTACTAGGAACTATTATGTATGCTGGGATACAGTAGTAAACTAAGTGGAGAAATCTTTCTGCCCCAGAGTTAATGCATTATGGTGGGGAAAATGGACAATAAACTTAATAAACAGGAGTTAGAAGGTGACAGTAGGTCTGGGGGAAAATAGAGCAGAGTCTGAGCAGAATAAGAAGGATGGGGATTGCTGGTGGGAAGAGGGCGTGGAATTTAAAATAGTGATACGGATGAGCCTTAGTCAGAAAATGATATTTGAATGGGACTTAGAGGAGATGAGAGTGTCAGCCTGGCAAATATCTGAGGAATAGTGTTTCGAGCAGAGAAATAGACAGTTCAGAAATCTTTGGTGTTAGAGAAGGGCTGGTGTTTCTTTGTGAAACAGTGAGAAAGTTAGCAAACCTGGAGCAGAATGAAGGCGGGGGTGAGTCTTAGGAGAAATGGACCTGTAGGTAATGGAGGGTAGGCTCTTGGAAGACCTTTAAGCCATTGTATGGAATTTGACTTTAACTTAGAAAAAATTGGGAGTATTTTAGGGTCATTTTTCATTTTAGCTCATTTTTCAGGTCTCATTTAAATACCTCTTCTTCTGGGAAGACTCTGAATTTAGAGCAGAATATGTATTTTATGAGTTATTTGAGTCTTTAGAGGGTAATAGTAGAAGAGTAACAATTAGATCTGGCCAGAAATTTCCATTTTTCCCCAAATTATATTATATTAAAAATGTGCTCAATAACGCCCAGATATGTTGCCTTATATAGACACATGATATCATAGCAGGGAAAGTTCAAAGTAACTACTGAGATGGTGGCTATCGCCCACCACTTTTACATTACCAATATAACAAACATACATTCCCGTCAAGTATTTATACTCAAGCTTGAGTAAATTCTGAAAAAAAAATATAGCATACACATGAATAATAGCATAGAAATATAACTGTGAAGCTCCCAGGATGTGTGAGATTATTCTGGGGACATGAATCATAGAGGAATTTAGTTTGGTTGCCGTCCTAAATTGATGAAGAGAAGTGGTGAGAGAGGTTTATAAAGGTAAGTTAGAACTAGCTTATGGAACGTTAGGTGTAGGGCTGAAGCATCTGTGCTTTGTGTGCAAATAAGAAAAGATCTATTATGCAGTAATAAAGAAACGAACGGTCTTCGGGGCTTCGAGCTGCTGTTACCACAGCATCATCAATGCAGTTATGACCTATCATAACATCATCAGCTACGGTTGAGAGATTTGGACACCATACCTCTCTTCCTCGCAAGCAGAAGCACCAGAACTCCAGGGAGAAGACTTGAGTTTGCGTTCTAGTTACAACACTGACCCTGGCTTAGCCCATACGTAAATGTTTTAAACATCAGAATAAATTACAATTCTCTCTTGGTTTTAGCTTTCTTTCACCAACTTTATAGTTAGAGGGATATCAGCTCTAAAGCTATTGGGGCATCAGCCCTAATTATGTAATGTTTTAAATTCGATACCTCCTTGTAGCTTCTCTCTGCTAGCTTTGGAGCTTCAAGGTAGGAACTTTGAAGGATTCATGGTTTCTCAATGAATCTTTGACACCAAAAATTGGTTTCTTTCCAATGTTCAGAATCCACTATATATAAAAAAAAATTCTCACTTATGTATATAAATCTTACATCTAGTAGCAGAAAGTGGAAAAGAATGCATTCTTTTAAAAAAGTGATTTTTTTAAAGGTCTTTTTAATAGGTGAAGATATTCAAGTTGTCATAGAATTACAAGGTTGCCTTAGCTAGGAAAACCAGGGAAAAATAATTCATCTATAAAAGACATAAAAGCTTAACAATTGAAAGCATATACCCTTGATAAAAGAAATTCTGTGTTCAAAAACCAGTTCTGCTATTGAATAATTCTGTGACCTTGGAAATGTTTCTTAAATTACATGAGCATCATAAATACCTACCTTGTAAAGTTGTGGTAAGGATTAAGTGTGTTAAGATTAGGACTCAGAATACTAACTGGCACATAGTGAGTAACATATGTATTTGTTTATTCATTTACTTATTCTATTTGTACTAACAGTCGAAGGAATAGGACAGTATATTGGTTTTTGTATAATTATCGGGATGATGCTTGACACATAAGTCTTAATAATATATGAAGTATACTAAAATTTTTTGAGTGCTCACTATGTACCAAGCATGAGGCCGGGTGTTTTGATGCATATCTTCTTTATCCAATCAGACAACCAGTCAGGGGTCATCATTTTGTTCATCTTTTTGGTGAGAATTAGGGACTGGCCTAGCATTAAACAATTACTAAGTGAGAGCCATAATTTCAGAATCAGATCCTACTCCAATTCCAGTTGTTCCTAAGTATGAGACTGAAATTACACCATTCTAGAGAGTAAGGGATAAAAGTCCATAAGCCTCTAGTAATTTCTGACTTAATTGATACCTTTGCTTCTTTCTTTCAGCAGTAAAATCACTGAATTTTTTTTTTCTTGTAATCTTTATTGGGCTTTCTTCTGTGTGGACATGGAAGTTGGAAATCACACTGTCCTGACTGAATTCATCTCGGTGGGCTTATCCGCAGACCCCAGGTGGCAGCTGATTCTATTTGGAATATTTCTGATGCTCTACTTGATTGCCATGTCAGGGAACATGACCATGGTCATCTTAATATGTATATTCCCGCCTGCACACACCTATGTACTTTTTCATTAGTAATCTGTCTTTTCTGGAGTTCTGGTATCCTTCTGTGTATATTCCCAAAATTCTGGCCATATGTGTCTCAGAAAATAAACCTATTTCCTTGGCTGGATGTGGAGCACAGCTGTTCTTTTCTTGCCTTGCCGCCTACACTGAGTGCTATCTCCTGGCAGCCATGGCCTATGACCGCCTAGTGGCCATCTGTAAGCCATTAGTTTATTCAAGTACAATGTCCAGTTCTCTCTGTACTGGACTCGTTGCTGGCTCCTACATCGGAGGGTTCTTGAATTCCATCGCTCATATTGCTAACACTTTCCGCCTGAGTTTCTGTGGTAAAAATATCATTGACCACTATTTCTGTGACGTAACACCATTGGTAAAAATGTCTTGTACAGACACCCAGGTCTATGAAAAAATCCTCCGGGGTCTGGTGGGCTTCACAGTCCTCTCCAACATTCTTGCCATCTTGATTTCTTATTTCAACATCCTTCTGTCTATCTCGAGGATCCGCTCAGCCTCAGGAAGGCACAAGGCCTTCTCCACCTGTGCGTCTCACCTTATCTCTGTCATGTTCTTCTGTGGATCCTTACTCTTCATGTATTCAAGGCCAAGTTCCACCTACTCTGTGGGGAGACACAAAGTGGCTTCTCTCTTCTACACCCTGTTCAACCCATTGCTTAATCCTCTCATCTACAGCCTGAGAAACAAAGACGTCAAAGCAGCCTTCCGGAAAGCAGTTCAGAGCATAAGGCCACAGAGGTGAAGGTTATCTTTTTGCAGAATACCCTTATCGTATTTTCCAAATTATTGGCTTATAGACAATTTGTAACACTGTAATAGTTCAAGTATATTCAATGAGTTATATGTAAAACAATGACACACTGATCAAACCATTTTTAACTCTTTATTATCATTTTATTGTGATTAATAATATTAACTTCTAATATTGAGTTATTTGATGGTTGGATGGTTTTCATGCACATAGTTTGAATTTGAAGCTTAGTGAGAAAACTTTATTTGTTGAGAATAAGATTTGGAATGGTGTAACTGTTGGAAATTTACAAGCATTTATTTTTAATAAGTAGTTCCCTCCAAATATTTTCATAAAGTTCTAATTGAGCATATAGAATACATCTCTGTAAACATTGTGTCTTCTACATCAATTGAATATTAGGCAAATTTTTGAGTTGTTTCTATTACAAGAAAATAAAAAAGAAAACACCCAAAACACCTTTCTGAATCCGTGGGGAAAGAAGTGTATTTAGGGTTGTATAACTCCATAAAAGAGTGATCTCTTCCACAGAGAATGAGTAGTCTGTCATACTCTCCCTCATTCCATACCACTATATACTCCCTATCAAGGAAAATAACGACATCCAGGGGAACACACTGAAACAACAAACCAACAAACAAAATCTACTGTATTCTAGATTCAATGCTTGTTTTTTTTCCCCACTAGAATTTTTCAATTTTAAGAAACTTACAGCTCAATATTCAGTATGTGGCAGGTTTAGTTGACTTTTTCTCCATACTCTTTACAATAAAATTGCAGATTAAGGATTATTAGTCACATTTGACAAATGAGTAGCTTGAGCATAAAAAGTTAGAATTTGTTATTGAAAGATTATAGTTATTGTTGTAATGAGCACATTTATAAACTGCATTTAAATTAAAATTTTAGAACAACTAGCCATAGCCACCTCACCATTTATATTAGCTCTGACTTTTGTGATCTTTCTTTTCATCTACGTGTATTATCTAACACATCACTGCCCTCTCTTTTTTAATCACAAAATTCTTAACATTCCTTATTCTTCCATTACCACGGAAGTTCTGTGTGTACTGGGCAATAAGGATTTGGGATATATTCCACAAATCAAGTATCCATATAACATTTTCTTCACATTCCCACAATGCCTACTATAGGGAGAAAAAACAAGGGTCAATCTCAGGATAAATAGTGAAATAAAATGTAATCCTTTGCTCCCGAAGTAACATATATTCTTCTATTTTGCATTAATCCCTAATGCTGCTTTTCAAAAACTATACTAATATTAAATTGAATCCATATTCTATAGTATAAATTTTAGTTTGATCACAAAAGAAAAACAAACACAAAGAAATAAGTCTTTTTCACTGGATTTCTTTGAATAGAAAAAATGTTTGTTTATTTATTTTTTAATTCACTTCTCCAAGCTCACCCTGAAGAACTTCATTTTGCACTTAGCGCTCATTTAAGAAATTTATGTCAATTTAGACTCCTGATTGTGTCAAGCTGAAAAATTTTTTCAGAGCTTCTTTCACATCTTCATTTCTCAAACTGTAGATCATGGGGTTCAACATGGGGAACAGCACAGTATAAAATGTGGAAACCATTTTGTCCCTCTCAAGGGAATAGCTGGAACTTGGGCGACAGTAGGTGTAGAGAATGGAGCCACAGTACAAAGTGACAGAGATCAGGTGGGAGCAGCATGTGGAGAAGGCTTTGAGGCGGCCCTGGGTGGAGCGGATCCTCAAGATGGCGCCGATGATGAAGAGGTAGGAGGCCAGTATGAGCACAGCGGGCGTAATGACATTGGAGGCCAGGAGGAAGTACAGCATGGCCTGGTAGCTGTCTTTCACATCACATGCCAACTTCACCAGGGGCGGGACATCACAGAAAAAGTCATCAACGATATTGTCACCACAAAAATCCATTGTGAATGTGTTGCTGGTGAGTATTATTGCATTGACAAAACCTGCAGTATAGAAATATATAACTAAACAGATGCACAATTTCCTTGACATGGCCTGAATATAAAGCAGGGGTTTGGAAATGGCCACATAGCGATCATAAGCCATGACAGCCAACAGGTAGCACTCACTGTATGCCAGCCCAGCAGAGAAGAAGAACTGAGATGCACAGCCAGCAAAAGAGATGCTTTTGTCTTCAGAGATGCAGGTCACCAAGATCTTTGGGGTGTAGACAGAGGAATACCAGAGATCCAGAAAAGACAGATTCCCAATGAAAAAATACATGGGCGTGTGCAGCCGGGAGTCATTACAGATCAACACTACGAGGGTGGTATTTCCTACCACAGTCACGGAGTACACACAAAGGAACACCATAAACAGGACCAGCTGCATCACGGGGTGTGTTGTGAAGCCTAACAGGACGAACTCTGTCACTGTGTGATTGCTCCTCTCCATGGCTTAAAGAGATCTCACCTACAAATGGAAGAGTGAAGAGGTTAATTCCCCCAACCAATACCAAAGGAGGGCTTTCTCTGTTCCAGTCTATAGATTTTAGAGTAAGTGAGATCTGAGTAGGAATCTTGCCTGACTTGGACAGGTAATAGGAGTTTTCTGAGCCTCAATAGATTCCTTTCAGTAAAATTATTTTAATAATAATAAAGCCTTAGTGCTGTTGGTGGTTTATTCATTTTTTTCAGAATATATTTCTTTGCTCTAGGTGTTATCTAGGCATTGGGATACAGCAGTGAGGGTGATATGGCTGACACTTATTCTGTGTAGCTTTTATTTAGAAGGAAGAAACATACAATAAATAAATAAGTATGGAAATACTTTCACTTAATTTTAGATGATATTAAGAAAATAATACTGGATGATGGGTGCAAACTGAGAGAAGAGGTAATTAAATTTTGACACTGAGAGAAGAACCCCCTTTCTAATTTCTCATCCAGAAATGGACAAGATATTCAAACCCATGATAATTGAGAAAGTTCTTATGGTTTGGAAGGTGGTGACATCTGAAAGGTGATAGAATACATCACTCCAAAATATGCTGCTTTGGCATAAGTATTATTTTGAGCTAATGGCATTTGAAATATCTGCAGATACAAAAGGGACACTCTGATCTCCCCCTTTCCTTCTGAAAACAGGAGATGAAACTCTCGTGTGAGAGCTGTCTTACTTTTACCAGCAGCAATAAGAAACATCATTATTATCAAGGACAGAAGTTGAGACCAAAAGAATTCTGCACAGACTTTGTTAAAATGATTCCTTTTTTTTTCTTTTTCATCTATGTTTTAGCATATATCATTACTTTATTCCTTTTATTGTGAGTAATATTCTTTTAAATGGTTGTACCGTAGTGGGTTACCTATTCACCAATTGATGGACACATTGTTGCTTCTACTTCTTGGCAGCTGCTATGAACATTCTTGTATAAGTTCCGTATGGACATATGTTTTCATTGACATGTGTAGATATGTAAGATAGAATTGCTGAGTCACATATTGAATCTATATTTAACATCTTGAGGAACAGCCAAACTGTCTTCCAAATTAGCTGTAACATTTTTCAATTCCAACAGCAAGGTACAAGGGTTCAAATTTTTCCTTATCCTCACCAAAACAAGTTATTTTCTGTCTTCTTGATTGTAACAATCCTATTGGGTATGAAGAGGCATAATATTGTGGTTTTGATTTACATTTTCCTAATGACTAATGATGTTGAGCGTCTTTTCATGTACTTATTGGCTATTTGTTTATCTTCATTAGAGAAATATCTAGTCAAATTTTTGAATCACCTTTTAATTAGGTTTTTTGTCTTCTTATTGTTGAAGTGTAAGGATTCTTATATATTATGTATACAAGCCTTTATTAGATATCACTTGAAATATTTTCTCCCATCATCTGGGTGATCTTTTCCCTTTCTTCATAGTCTTTACTGATGTATGAAAGCTTTTAATTCTGATAAAGTCCAATTTGTCTATTTTTTCTTTTCTTGCTTGCTCTTGTGTCTCATCTAAGAAACCATTTCCTAACACAAGGTCACAAAGATTTGCTCTGTTTACTTCTAAGATTTTTATAGTTTTAACTTTTACAGTTAGGTCTATGATCCATTTTCAGTTAATTTTTGTATATGGTGTGAGGTAGGGGTCCAGCTTTATTCTTTTGTATATGAATATCCAGTTGTCCCAACACCACTTGTTGAAAAGGCTATTCTTTCCCCATTCAATTATCTTGGCATCCTTGACAAAAACTAGTTGAGCATTGTTTTAGTTTCCTGTTGCCCCTGTTACAAATTACCTCATGCTTAGTGGCTTAAAACAACACAAATATATTGTCTTACAGTTCTGTAGATTAGAAGTCCAACATGGGTCCTCCTGGGCTGAAATTATGATGTTGGCCCCACTATTTTCCTTTCTCAGTGCTGTAAAGAAGAATATATTTCCTTGCTTCCAGAGGTTGCCCACATTCCTTGGTTCATGGTCCCTCTTTTTCATCGTCAAAGTCAGCACCATTGTATCTCTATGACAATTCTTCCATAATCATGTCTCCCTCTGACTCTGAACTCTTCTGCCTCTATTTTAAATTTTAAGGATTCTTGTGATTACATTGGGTGCAAGAGATAATCCGGGATAATCTATTTTAAAGTCAGCTGAATAGCAACCATAACATCCACTTTCCATGTAACCTAACGTAATCACAGTTTCCAGGGATTAGAACATAGACATTTCGGGGAGGCATTATCCCTACCTACCAAATCCATAAATGTAAGGGTTTATTTCTGGACTCTCCATTCTATTCCATTGGTCTTTATGTCTATCCATAGGCCAATGTCATAATTGTTTCAATTACTATAGCTTTGTAGTATGTTTTACAATTGGGAAGCGTGAGTCCTTCAACTTTGCTCTTCTCTTTAAAATAATTCTCATCTTCCTTTAGCCTCTCCATATATTTTAGTTACTTTTCCACTATTGCTTCTCTTTCTTCAACCTATTATAAAAACATTTATGTTTTGCCACATCTTTGAGGCTCTGTTTCCTTATGAGGGCTCCCAGGTCACGTAATACTTATGCTAAATCAGTTTGTATGCTTTACTCCTATTAATCTGTTTTATGTAAATTTACTTTTCAGGCCCAGTAGAAAACTCTAAGGTAAAATATTCTCTCTCCTACACAGTTTTATTCCATAGTCACAGAGAAAGTTTTCCTCTCAGCTACTGTGCAGGGGCTTTTGGCACATTTGTCATAAATCTCAGGGAGAAAAGCAAATTGAGAATCAGGGTGAAATTTCAGAATGAAGACCAAAAAAATTAGTCCATCTGATTATGCTAAGTAGAAATAAAATGGAATGTCATTGTAGGTCTTTTGGGGTCTAAAAACCTGAAAAAGCATTTTTTCCAGTTTTTATAACTAGCCATGTACACTTCTTAAAAAGACACTTAGCCCAATTTGATATCATTTGTAGTAATAGTACTCAATTTTATCACATTCAAAAATTTCCACTTCATAACAAACACTTTTAATGCTTCCTTCATAGTCCTAAGATGAAATTTGTTGTTAATATAATGTACCTACAAACATACGTATGCATAGGTAAATAAAATATTCTAAGTCTAATGTAAACGTGATAAAAAAAAGAAAAGTAGTTGATAATACAATTATTATATAGTAATAATTATAGGATCTATTATAAAATAATGTGATTTTCAATATGTCAATGCTGGAACACAGTGTAATGAATACATATCTATGTAGAATCATCACGAATCTATTGGTGACTCAAATACCCAGAGTGACACTTACACTCCGTGATAAGATTTTTTGACAAGGTGAATAATTCTTGATAAAGTTCCAAACAAAACAAATCACAACCTTTGCTCAATTTTTAGTTCCTAGGCAAGTTGATGTATAGCAAAAACTTGTAAAATATACTTTGCGTTTTTTCATAAAGTGGAGTAAATTTCAAACTCACATAATTATGATTTTTTTCAATGCACCATTGTCTATCAAGACATTGGATGTAGAGGGTGGGACGTTTTTCTTTGGATGGGACTTGCTCATGGTTGCAAACGATTTTCATCCTTGTCTGCTACATACTAAATGGCCAGGAGTGTCCCTGATCTTTGTGACAGTCGAAAATCCACCACACATTTCAAAAATGTTTTTTAAAGGATGTTATGACTCTATTAAGAAACTCTACTCCACAGCTTTGTATTTTACTTAGTGACTCTTTATAGGATTCTTCTAGGGATTATATGAAGGGATAGAAAATTAGTGGAGAGTATCGTTGAGTGGGAAAATTACCTGTGGTTATATAGCACTCTGTCTAGATCTTCATGAGTCTACTGGGTGAGTGAGGTCAAGCAGAGATAGAAGGCCACTAGAATGTAAACTCCATGACTGCAGGATTTTTTGTCTATTTCATTATTTTTATATGCCCAGTGCTTAGAATAGTACCTAGCGTATAATACACATACAATAAATATTTAATGAATAAATGAGTGAATGAATGAATGGTTAGCCTTGGATTGCAAGAGAACCAAGTCAATAGAATCAATTTTCTGGGAGGTATCTAATGATGTCATTTACTCTTAAAACGTCAGCAGAACTGTCTGATATCTCACATGCATTTCCTGTCACCAGTAATCCCTCGACCATTCCTGCAGACAGGAATAGGAAGAAACAAATCTGCCTATGAAATAACTTTACCCAATACTTGTTTGCCCAAATAGAGTGGGTCTTTGAAGAAGATGTTTTTTATGTCAGCAACAGATTTTCTGTCATTGTATATGATGGATATATGATGGATAGGAAGCATGTCTTAGAAATCAGAGCTGACTGCTCAAACCAGAGAGAGCCTGGGCATCATACAAAAAGCATTTGACTTTCAGGCAGTTAACAGGGATTCAAATTCTCCATCATTAGTCAACATTGTAAAGCCTCAATTTCTTCATGTGTAAGACGGGGATAACTTCTATCTCCTTAGGGTTGTTGTAAAGCAGAAAATTCAAATAAGGACTAAGCACAGTGCCTGGCACATCATACACACTCCAGTAACCAGTGGTTCTGGAATTCAGCACACACAAGGATTTAGCAGTCTGTGTGTGGGGCCCAGGAACCTGCTTTCATTTAAGTAGCCCAAGTCTCGTAAAACAGGTTGCTTGTAATCACATCTTTGAAATGTTGATATAAATATCAGTTGTATTCTTACTCTTATTCTTTATTCCAGGAGTCCTGCCTGCATTACAATGTGGGGAAAACTCAAAGAGTTAACAAAAGTAAAGATGTGTTGCTTAATGTTATACAATTAAAAAGATGAGCTATAAACAGATCTAGTTGGAATCCTAATGCCAACACAAAAACAAGATAGGGCACACAATTCCTTGGGTAGAGACTGGTTGAAGAATTGAGTTCTGTAGCTGGTAATCAGAACAAGATGACTATGGTAATCTAGATTTGTTTGCTAAGAAACTAACATATTATTCTTCATAACAAAAGTTGTGTTTTTGTATAAACTAAACAATGCATTTTCCATCAAAATTATTAAAATATAACTTTTTGTGTCTAGAGATAAGCATCTCTTGTCTGGAATTCTCCTCAAAAATATTATATACCTTTGTGCTTTCTTAAAGAATATCAAACTGAAATAAATTTAAACTTTTCTTGATATCTTTTAGCCTTCAGACTAGTAATCTTTAATAATCTTTGCTACTTCATTCGGTTGCCTCAGTTGCTCTTGAGATATTGACAATCATGTTTCTTTTGTAAATGGTTCCTGATGATTGCTTGTTTGTTTGTGTATTTAGTTTCTTTTTCTCCCTTGTCCTTTTATGTAATGTTAATTTTTTTTGTCTGTAATAATGAGAAATGCTACTTCTCCTTGTGAACTCTCAGCAGTTTCAGAAACTGCAATAGGAAGATGGTGAAGATACTTCAAAAGGCCCTTTTTTAAGCACTTATTGTATCTTAAGATGTAAATGACCTTTGGACTGGTTGTGAGGAACAAGTAAAATTTTCCATCTATCTGTAACATCTGAATTAGGCAACTTACCTAAAATTCCCAGCCACACCATCACCTCAACAGAATTCAAATCTGCCTGTTCCAGAATTGTTTTTATCAGTTTCTGGTTCCCCAGGGTGGTAGATTCCTACAACCCCTCAGGATTTCATAGCTTGGGAAATAACTAAAAAGACAATTAAACAAGACTGTATATTGACAAATTGGGTATTATTTTATGATGCAGAAAAATTTTTTGTGACTACAATTTCCTGGTGAAAATGTAATAAGTCTGAATTTTCATCCTCATTCTCTCTTGAATTACGTAGAAGCTAAACTGAACATATGTGTGCACATATATTACATATACTATATATATTCACATGCATACATCACACATTAAAGCACATATGTTCAGTGATACTGATATTTTTGTTATATGTTGAAACTTTTCTTTTGTCCTTCCAAATTCATTCTCCACATTTTGAACCTCCCCTTTGCTCCAGGATGCTCAGCTGTGTTAACTCCATCCGTGGGCTTCTTTGATCTCTATCTACTTAATGGATTTAGCCAGTGGTTGTCACTGGCAGGGAAGAGAGTGAGGTCAGAGTAATGTTCCCCAGGCTCCTTGCTTGCAGACATGCTACAGCTGGCTGCATCCCTGGGCCTAGACCACAGCTCCTTCCAGGTGACCCTCCTTCAAAGCTCTCGCTCCAGCGCTCACCATGTCTCTCTCTTCTTGCACCTTCAGGGATAGAGGAAGAACAGCTCTCAGAAGTTAGTGGTCCTAGGATTATTACCCTTTTCCTTGGGAATTCTCCACACCACACACACTCCTTTGTAATAATCCCTTTATTAATCCCTTCCCAAATTAACCAGTTTAACTAGCAATCTGCTACCTGTCAGGTTCATAATTGATACTCATCCTAGAAGTAGTCTCGGAAGATAAACATTCAAATGGTATTGGATTATTCACATATTTAAAGATTAGATTTATAAACCCATTGAAGTGGGAAATGGGACCCTGGAAATCTATGGTATGTAGTGACATCCAACTTAACTGATCACCAATGGCATCATGGAATGAAGGAGGGGTGAAGGGAAGACATTGAGAGATCAGCTTTCTGTGGCACAGAGGCGTGAGCAAATAGAGCTTATAAATAGCATGTGGTGAGTTGGCTTCTGCTGAAATTTAAACCTGTGTAAAAACAAACAGGCAGCCAAAAAGCCGATTGCACTGCATATGTCAGAGATGAGATGCAAACAATTACCCATATACACCACAAACTCTAGACGCTAACCAAGTATTTTGTTGTCCAGACATTTGTGGCAACATCTCTTGGATTAGGTGGTTCCTAATGATGAAGTAGATGGGAAACCAACCAGCGTGCTATTTTTCTTATAAACAAAAAACATTTTTACTTGGACAAAACTAGCTCAAGATGTTCTAGTAGGGAAATACAGCCTCTTACATAATTCTCTGACCTAAGTTAGTTTACAGCCACTGAAGCCATAGACTGATGGGGAGGCATGGTCCCTTTAAGGAAGAATCCTGAAACTAGGCCAATGTGTACACTGTGTATCTTCCTCCAAGCCCTCTTGTGGATGGCTTGTAGCCATTTATGAGGGTAATCCTACATGGGGAAAGGAGAAGTACTCAAGTCTTCTGAGGGTTATTAGATACTGGCTCTGAAGTGACACTAATCTCCAGACATGGAAAAACGCCAGAGGTACACACTCACCAGTGGATCTCATGGAAACAATGTGAAAGATAATTTTGGCCTGAGTGCATCTCTTGGTATAGGCAATGGGACCAGATATATAGCTGATCGTTATTTACCCAGATCCAGGAATCACATAGGCCATAGACATACAGAATAAAACAGAATCCTCATTCTAGTTCCTCCTCCTTGACCCTTGGAATGAGCATTATTACTGTTGGAAGGCTCAAGTAGAAGTCCCTGAAATTGCTCCCCTTAGACATCCTCTGCTAAGATAGTAAACAAAATGCAATATCACATCCCTGGGGGAAGTGTAGAGATTAGTGTTTTCATCAAAGACTTGAAAGATGCAAGGGTGAGGATCCCAATTGATCACCTTTAACTCGTCTCTTTCTCTGAGAGCAAAGGAATTGAGGATCTGCAAGGTGGAGGTCATGAGTGAACGAGTTTTACAGGTAGACAAGTTGGAGAAAGGATGCAGGAATAGTCACTTTTGTCTTGGGAAAAAAAATGGACGGAATCAGTTTGGAGTAAACACAAATGTCTAGCCTCAAAAACTGTATAGTTGCACAGGCTCACATTAGCACTAAGCACTTGTAGGCTTTGAGGGATAAACAATGCATTTTGATGTCACTGGGTTTGTGGAGGAGGCTGAGAGACTGTCATATTTTATTGAACCTTCAAAGTCATAGACTTTCTTTAGAAGATGTCCTAAACCCTTTATGTTCACACATATGTACACAATTATATCCAAACATGCATATATTGGGAGGCTCTCACTAGTCAGGTGGGTGAGGTGACATAGTCTGTGAATGTTAGTCAGCCTCCCTCCCCACACACGACAGTTCGTGTTCAATGGGCCCTCATATCAAGTGGCCACAGCATACAGCAGGGGCTCAGCAACACGGTCTTCTTCTCACCAGAGTGCTTTCTTTTTATTAAAACATGTAAGTTCAAGCGATTTTCTGCATGGAGGGACTCCCATAAACCATTTGTACTTTTAAAAATTGTTCTTTAAAACTCACATATCTAAAAGCTGCCACTTAGAAACTGCTTTTTTGTAAGACTTCAAACATCATTTGTGATTTGAGTAATAAAATCCCCTTAGGGATTTATACTGTAATTTCAAATTAATATGGAAGATTCTTTTGGATGTTTCACTACTATAAATTGCAGATGAAACATTCTCAACAGTGAGTAAAAAAGTTACTGTCAAACTTGCACTTATTCTAAATCATTTTCTAAAATATCAATACCACTTGTTTAATTACATTTTTATTAGACTCTTATTCATGTTTCTGTCTTCCTAAGTTGATTATTAGCTGTACTTTATCTTCTTATGAGGGTCTTGGTAATGTTATTTAGACTTGATTCTGGAGTTAAGATGACTTTTCCATACACAGAATAATGTAACCATCCACTTAGGCCAGTGAAAGTTATAGTATCTGAGTATATATTGACAATTATTTGTAGAATAGGACTTGGCTGATTCTCCTAAAAGGCTTAAGATAAGAGTTCTTAACCAGTAGTTTGAGAATCTTTGTTGTAGTTAAATATCAGGATTTATGATACTAGGATGTTTTAAGAATAGGTTTATTACACCAATTTTAATTTTTGTAACCGATGTTCCCCTCTGGAATGATATATTTTCTAGTTTCATGCAAGCAACATTAAATAACTGAATTTCTGCCACTGTAATAAACAAATTAGATCTGTTAATATTGCTTAAAAAGAATATATTTCATATGAATTTTATTATTAGTGGGAAATCTCTTACAAAATAAGAATCTGAGCTGGCATAAATAGCTTTCCATTTTAGAACATTGTCTAAATCCAGCGTCTTGGACTTACACTGTTGGGCCCTGTCTCTATTGGGTTACTGTGTGTTACAGCTAGTACTGATTATATACCTTGGCTTTACTCTTCAGGTTAATGTGTATCATTGTCATTGTGGATCAATCTTTCCTGCTCTGCATGGAGCTCCTACATTTTGGGGGAACTACTTGCTTAATTTTCACTTTGTTGCTTTTTTTTTTAGTTCCTGCTTACACTGATAGAAACAAGTCATGTTTTATCAACATAAAGTATATCAACATTGCCTCACTTTTAAAAATCAAAATGAAAGCAACTTATCATATCTTCCCTTTTGCTTTATTACTACCTGTATATATTTTCTATATAATTTTTTCTCTTTTGAGTAATACTTACTCATAGACTTTTATTTCTCAAGGTGTTTTGCCTCACTAAAGCTATTATTTTTACTCTAATAATTCTGTTTCTATCGTCACAATTTGGACATAGAATCTCTTGTTGGTTCATACATATAAAATAAAAGAGGAGCCCTGGGAGTTACACAGTGATTCATAAAAATCATATCTACGATGACTTGACCAATTTTTCCTTAATTGAGGCACTTTTATAAGAGACGTATAGATTGGAGAGATCATGCTCACTGAGCCTAGTTGTACGGAATTATTTCAAGGGTGCCTCTGGGTCTTTGTGCTAATGTTTCTGGGGGAAAAAAGTACATGTAAAAATGCCTAAGAAATTCTGTTAAGAGAATGGAAAGTGGTGATTACAACTAGTTAATAACCATAGGAAAATATTAAAAATTAATTCAGAATATTTGTTCCTGTTTTTTGGAAATAACTATATAGATGCTGTTCAATATATATCAGTCAGCCAAACATATTCTTATGCTAAAGGAGTGGGCTGTTCTGTCACTTTCTGAAGGCAGAGAACAGTTTTTGGTTTTAAGTTTTTGTTTTTAATGTAGAGTAATATGAAATTCAATACAAATACTTATATTTTATATTTAAAGTTTATATCCTAAATTGCTCTAATTTTCTCGTCTTAAATCTTGTGAATTGTCATGTATCAAGAGTGCAAATTCTTTAACTTGCATTTTAAGATTTCTTGATCATGATGGAACACAATGACAGCTTTTCTTGAAACATAGTAGCCTGATCAAATATTGTCTTTGCATTTCCTTAGAAGGAGAGAATCTTGATTTATTTGAAGAGTTTATTCAGATCCTCTTTTACATCCTTATTCCTCAAGCTATAGATCATGGGATTCAACATGGGGAACACCACAGTGTAAAATGTAGAAACTATTTTGTCCTTATCAAAAGAATAGCTAGTTCGGAGATGAGAATAGATGTAGAGAATGGAGCCATAGTACAAAGTCACAGAGATCAAGTGGGAGGAGCATGTGGAGAAGGCTTTGAGGCGGCCTTAGGTGGAGCGGATCCTCGAGATGGTGGCAATAATAAAGAGGTAGGAGGCAAGTATGAGCACAGTGGGAGAAATGACGTTGGTGGCCAGGAGGAAATACAGCACAACCTGGTAGCCATCTTTCCCACTGCAAGCCAGTTTCGCCAGGGAAAGCAAATCACAGAAAAAGTTATCAATGATATTATCACTACAGAATTCCATGGCAAAAGTTCTTTTGGTGATGATGGAACAGTTAATAAAGCCACCAAGGTATGAGGCTGCTACCAAAAATGTGCATACCTTTATAGACATAGCCTGAGAATAAAGCAGTGGCTTTGAGATGGTCATATAGTGGTCATAAGCCATGGCAGCCAACAGGTAACACTCACTGTAGACCAGCCCACCAGAGAAGAAGAACTGAGCTACACAGCTGGCAAAGGAGATGCTTTTGTCTTCAGAGATGCAGGTGACTAGGATCTTCGGGGTGTAGACAGAGGAATACCACAGATCCAGAAAAGACAGATTCCCACTGAAAAAATTCATGGGCGTGTGCAACTGAGAGTCATTACAGATCAACATTATAAGGGTGGTATTTCCTACCACAGTCACAGAATACACACCAAGGAATATCACAAACAGGATCAGCTGCATCATGGGGTCTGTTGTGAAGCCCACCAGGATGAACTCTGTCACTGTGTGATTGCCCCTCTGCATGCCTATAGAGAAGCTCACCTAACAGAAGAGAAAATGAGAGTTCAGCTTGACTCACTGTGCTGAATAAATAGACAATATGGTAAATAAATAACCTTACATCTCTGGTAAACCTAGAAATCTTAAGATCCAACAATGTAAGCGCTCATTTTAGAAACAGTTTTCATTTTGCAACAAACCACTTAGACCTTATGACTATGTATTGTTAAAGATAAACTTAGGCACATTAAAATTTTTAACAGTTTACTTGAGTTTACATTGATTTGAATCTGGCCTAGTGTCAAATTGAAAGTGGTTAGGAGCTCGCCCCCAACAGGAGCTAGGGGACAGATTTTTATAGAGACGACACAAAAGGAAAGCAAGGAAATTATTTGATTCGCTATATCTGAAATGGTTACTTTATTTGGGAAAACCTAGCTGGCGGTTTGTGATTGGTTGTGTGAAGTTTCTTTTTCTCAGATTCAAGTGCATTGACGCTGTCTTAGATATCGGTTTGCTTACATAGGCTACCAGGGTCTAAGAGCCCCCTCAGTGTAATGGTCTCCTTGTTCAATGACTTTAACAATATTCAATTCCAAATTTCTGAAGTTGGTTGTTTATTTTTTCCCTTAGGAATGATTGTTCAAGTAAAGGAGGGATGGCCTTATAATTCCTATTTTCTTGTACTATGGTCTTCTTTACAATGTCAATTTGCTTTTTTGCTAAATATGTGACTTCTTAGCTAAAGTGTTACTTATTTGTATCTGAGATACTGAACTTCACCTATTTTTAATATATTTTTTAAAGAATCAAGTATTTTTTTTCAGTACTTCCATATACTGAGACACGCTGCAGGCATTATAAATTCATATTTCATGATAATATCTATAGGCATAAGAAAATACTCAGGAGATTATAAGGAATAAAAAGAGGATACATACAAAGTTTTGGAAAGAAGTGTACAGAAGAATGATGTACTATGATGGCACTATAAAGTACACAGGATTTACCGTATTTTACATATATTATAACAATAAAAATATATAAGAATAATCTAAATTGCCAATTTTAAATTTAAGTAATTCATGTATACTACCTAAGTAATATAGTACTAGAAATTTACACATTATATTACGTTTTTATTTCTTCTTTTTTTTTTTTTTTTTTGTGAGGGAGATCAGCCCTGAGCTAACATCCATGCTAATCCTCCTCTTTTTGCTGAGGAAGACCGGCTCTGAGCTAACATCTATTGCCAATCCTCCTCTTTTTTTTCTTCCCCAAAGCCCCAGTAGATAGTTGTATGTCATAGTTGCACATCCTTCTAGTTGCTGTATGTGGGACGCGGCCTCAGCATGGCCTGAGAAGCAGTGAGTCAGTGTGCGCAGGGATCCGAACCTGGGCTGCCAGTAGTGGAGCGCGCACACTTAACCGCTAAGCCACCAGGCTGGCCCTACGTTTTTATTTCTTTTAGAATTTTTTATTATTAAGGATTTTTTCTTTAATAATAACAATTAGGAAGAAAATATATGTCTTAGAATATGATGATGAGACTTGGTATTCCAACAAATGACAAAGAAATCTGCTCACCCTCTTCAGGATTCTCTGCACATACAACTATAAATGTTCTCCTGATATGGGTAGACTGGAATATATCCAGCAACTGTACATCTGTATTACACTTCGTGGACAATTCCATTCACACTAACTTCCCATCAACCGAAGTGGTTTTGTAGCTAAAAAAACAAAAATCCCAGTCAACATGATTATGTATGTCCAGCCTCTTGGAATCCAGCAAAACACTCAGATCCTATTAGACTGTCAATATTAGTGCTAATGAAAACCAAAGTTAATAAATTGACTTATGTCTGAGTAAAATATAGAACAACAGATGATTGTTGCATCTAGGCTTTTGCTACTATTACTCCGCTAAAGGTTCCCTCGTCTAGGTTCAGTGACCACACATAACTTAGTCCAATGACCACCTTTCAGTCCTCCTCTGATTTGATTTATCTGCAGCATTTGACATAGTTTATCAGTCCTTCTTGCTGGAAACACTCTCTTCTCTCGGCTTCCAGGTCATCAAACTTGCCTGGGTTTCCTTCTACTTCCATGGCTGTGTGTTCTCAGTAGCATTAGTGCCCCCAGCTTTGAATTTTGGAGTGCCGAGAATCAACCCTTGAATCCCTTCCCTTTTCCATCCACAGTCACTCGCTGTCGAGTCATCCAGTCTAACAACTTTAGACTTTAAGTGATTTCCATGTGTAAATCTTATTATTTTTTTAGTCTCCTGACCATTTCTCTTCCCTGAGCTCCAGACTCATGGATATAAATACCTACTTAACATCTCTAACAGGGTGTCCACTGGGCATTTCAAGAGAAACTGAGTTCGTATCAGTCCCTCTTAAGCCTGCTTTTCTCTCTGATTTCTCCACTGCAGTAAATTGCATTCTTTCAGTTTAGGGAAAATCACTGAATATTTTTGACTCCTCTTTGTCTTTTACATTGTAGCTGATTAACCAGAAACGTCTTGATTTTACCTTCAAAATAGATCCAGAATCTGACCAACTTTTCCCAGCCCCCTTGGCTCTACCCCAGAATTACCCACCATTATCTCACGTTTGCGTTAACTGCAGAGCTTCCTAATGGTCTCCCTGTTTCCTGCCTGCTTCCCTGCTCACCCCACTCGAGTCTCTCAACAAGGCAGCTAGAGTGAGCCTGTTAATATACCAGTTAGATCACGTTACTCCTCTTCAAACACTCCAATGACTTGCCAATGTATTCATAGTAAAAGCTAAAATCTTTACCGAGTATTTCTGCGTCTGGCTCTCCTGTTCTCCCCTCCACTGTTAACTCCACTCCAGCCATGTTACCCTCCTTCCCACTCATAGAATAAACAGCACATGGTCAGAGCCTTTGCAGCTGCTCCTCCCTGTGGCTAGTATGCGCTTCCTCAGGTATCTTTATAGTGAACTCCCTCACATTCTTCAAGTCTTAATTGCCTCTGATATTACCCCCTTTCAGATGTTCCCCGATCACTGTATTGCAGTATACGTCCCTCACATTTCTTATATCTCTTTCTACTTGATCACTCTCCCTAGTGCTGCTCATTAGCTACTATTACACACATCCCACTAATTTAACTTTTTTTTTTAATTTTTTGTTTATTGCAGTAACATTGGTTTATAACATTGTAAAAATTTCAGGTGTACATCATTATACTTCTATTTCTGCATAGATTACATCATGTTCACCACCCAAATACTAATTACAACCCATCACCACACACATGTACCGAATTATCCCTTTTCCCTTCACTAGAATATACTCTTTCCCATCTACTTTTGTTGGAAAAATATATCATTTTACTTAGTAGACTTATTATGAGATCTTGCGGGCTGTTGATTTTTAACAAATCACTCGATATAAACTGAGAACAATTTTGTGGCTGAACAAAATCTTTGAAAACATGAGTCCATGAGATAAAAGGGGATTCCTGTGGGAAAAAGTTGCAAAATCCTGGACTCAATCTTAAACTTAATGTCCTGATTCTCTTGTTCACTGATTCTCATAACTATCCCAAGATTTGATCATTTATAAAAATAATAGCTAAAAATTTTGGATGCTTTACTGTGAGTCAAGCACTGTGCTTAGTGTTTCACATGCATTATTTTATTATTCCCACAGCATCCATCATAGGTATGTTTAAAGATTAGTAGAAATAATTTTACAGATGAGCAAACTGAGTTTTAATAAGTACCTAGTAATTACACAATTAGTAAGTGGTGTTGTCTTACTCCAGAGACCTGGTGTTTAACCACTAAGTCACCTCCTTTCATATTTGATATTAGGTTAACAGTTGCTTGTGGGCTCCAGGGGTCCCTCTCTTTTTGTTATAACACCTTAACAAAAACCAATAGGATAATGCTGAGAGAGGCAGATGCTGTCCCAGGTGAGTACCTCACATATGTAGGTTCATATGAATGCTTCCAAGTGGTGCCCAAGTCATCTTCTGGCAGAGTCCTGTGTCTCTTACATTTACAGCCAACTCAGATTATGAGTGCAGAAACACTCTGCTCACCTCACCCAGGACCAGGACACTGACCCGCAACTCTCACAGTCCCAGCCAACAAAGGACCACGCCGTGGATCCAGATAGCTTGTGCCTGCTCAGGCTCCCCCGCGTATTTGATCCACGCCACGGATCCAGATAGCTTGTGCCTGCTCAGGCTCCCCCGCGTATTTGATCCACGCCACGGATCCAGATAGCTTGTGCCTGCTCAGGCTCCCCCGCGTATTTGATCCACGCCACGGATCCAGATAGCTTGTGCCTGCTCAGGCTCCCCCGCGTATTTGATCCACGCCACGGATCCAGATAGCTTGTGCCTGCTCAGGCTCCCCCGCGTATTTGATCCACGCCACGGATCCAGATAGCTTGTGCCTGCTCAGGCTCCCCCGCGTATTTGATCCACGCCACGGATCCAGATAGCTTGTGCCTGCTCAGGCTCCCCCGCGTATTTGATCCACGCCACGGATCCAGATAGCTTGTGCCTGCTCAGGCTCCCCCGCGTATTTGATCCACGCCACGGATCCAGATAGCTTGTGCCTGCTCAGGCTCCCCCGCGTATTTGATCCACGCCACGGATCCAGATAGCTTGTGCCTGCTCAGGCTCCCCCGCGTATTTGATCCACGCCACGGATCCAGATAGCTTGTGCCTGCTCAGGCTCCCCCGCGTATTTGATCCACGCCACGGATCCAGATAGCTTGTGCCTGCTCAGGCTCCCCCGCGTATTTGATCCACGCCACGGATCCAGATAGCTTGTGCCTGCTCAGGCTCCCCCGCGTATTTGATCCACGCCACGGATCCAGATAGCTTGTGCCTGCTCAGGCTCCCCCGCGTATTTGATCCACGCCACGGATCCAGATAGCTTGTGCCTGCTCAGGCTCCCCCGCGTATTTGATCCACGCCACGGATCCAGATAGCTTGTGCCTGCTCAGGCTCCCCCGCGTATTTGATCCACGCCACGGATCCAGATAGCTTGTGCCTGCTCAGGCTCCCCCGCGTATTTGATCCACGCCACGGATCCAGATAGCTTGTGCCTGCTCAGGCTCCCCCGCGTATTTGATCCACGCCACGGATCCAGATAGCTTGTGCCTGCTCAGGCTCCCCCGCGTATTTGATCCACGCCACGGATCCAGATAGCTTGTGCCTGCTCAGGCTCCCCCGCGTATTTGATCCACGCCACGGATCCAGATAGCTTGTGCCTGCTCAGGCTCCCCCGCGTATTTGATCCACGCCACGGATCCAGATAGCTTGTGCCTGCTCAGGCTCCCCCGCGTATTTGATCCACGCCGTGGATCCAGATAGCTTGTGCCTGCTCAGGCTCCCCCGCGTATTTGATCCACGCCACGGATCCAGATAGCTTGTGCCTGCTCAGGCTCCCCCGCGTATTTGATCCACGCCACGGATCCAGATAGCTTGTGCCTGCTCAGGCTCCCCCGCGTATTTGATCCACGCCACGGATCCAGATAGCTTGTGCCTGCTCAGGCTCCCCCGCGTATTTGATGCATTAAGGACCTCAGGGGTTCATAGCTTTGACAGTCTCTGAAAAGGCAATTAACCAAAAGTGTGCTGACTTTATTTAGGAGAATCTTTCTCAATGCAAAAGAAGAGAATGACTTAAAAAAAATGTAATAACAATAATCACTATATTTTGAGAAACTATTCTTTGCAAAACACCTCCTTGGGAACTTATTTAATTGTCAAACAGCTCTGTGGAGTATATGTTGCAGTTCCCATTATAGACAGGAAAATAGATCCAGAGCATTAAACTTTCCGAAGGTAAACTCAGAAGTAAGTGCAGACAAGAGTGAAGCTCAAGGAGATCTGATTACAAAATCCATAATCATTCCTCTATACCAAGTGCACTTCAGAGAGTCATAATCTTTGAGCTTCTATTCAGCAATGACTGTATTGCTTTAGAAGTGGATTTCACTCATCCTGAGTGTCTATACAGATAGATTTTGTAACAAACATATTCAGTCTCACTTTTCATCAACTGATTACCCAATTTTTAAGTGACAAGAAAGGTGTCAGATTGGCTAATGTTCCCAAAAGCAACTTGTCAAGTCTGTCCATTATGTATCATAATATTTATGGAGTACTTAGTATGTGCCAGGCACTCTGCTGAGTGCTTCAAAGGAGTCATTTTATTTTAATCTTCACGACAATCTTCTGAAGTAAATGTGATTGTTATTCCAATTTTAGAGATGAGTTATCTAAGACTTAGAAATGTTTGCACATACATTGTTCAAGGTCACAAAATCTGAGGGTTGTAGAGCCAAGATTCAAACCAGTTCTCTCAGTGCTCAATATCTGTCCTCAAACCTGCATCTCTACCTAGCATTCACTTTATTGTAAATACTCTGCTAGGTACTAGGAACAAGAGATAGAACTAAGGCATGAGACCTGACCTCACGAAGAGTGTAGTTTATTAGGAGAAACCAAATCTTTGTAAACAAGTAAGTACAATAGGTTATGATAGAATTATCTATCATGCCTCATAGTGGGAGGCAGGCCAGAGTGGACAGCTTGCTAAGAGCAATGAGGGAAGCATTCTGTGTGCTATGAAATGTTTTAGACAGGAGGGAAAAACATGTTGGTGTGCTTGAAGATGCAGGGACAGTTACCATGTGGGAGGAAGATTTCTGGCAATGAAAACGAAACTCCCAACTATCAACGCATAGAAGCAGGGAATGGAATGACTGGAGGGTGGAGAAACTGTCGCAAGTGTGTCAGATCTATCTGGAGTATGTCGTGTATTTGTTGGAATGATGTTGGATAAGATTGCAGAGGGCTTTTAATGTCACACTCAGAGCATTCTCTGAGACAATGGCTTCACCTAGGCCAGTATTAAAAGTTTGAAATGTCAGGGGCTATGGCAAAATGCTTAGATGTTAGACAAGCAACTAACACCTCTCAAATCCATATGTTTGCAGCAAGCCTGAATAATGAATGCATAAACACTCTACTCCACCCCTACTTCCAGACCAGAAAAACGAGGAAAGAGAGACCTCCTAGAGATGCAAAGTGACTATTGGGAATTATAAAGCAAATCAGTGGGCAAGACTGAATCTAAAACTCAGTGCCTCTGACTCCTCATTCTGTGTTCTTTCTACCACAGCAAATTCCTCCTAAGCCTCCTCCCACCATGACATAAATCCTCCTTCCCTTTAGGCATTTTTGCTGTTAGGTAGATCTTGAAGAGAAGCGGTAAATAACCCTTGACCTCCCGAGCCTCATGCCCTAATCCACCCTGTCCTCTCATAAAGATGGTTGATAACCTAGTGAGAGGGGAGCGTAGGTGGAAATGAGACAGCTTTGCAGTGGGGACATTTCTATCTCAGGAAAACTCTTGGCTAGATGCTTGCATATCTCTGCATGAACTCTACACACACATATGTACACACACTTTATTTACAGCCCAAAAGACATTCACATTTGAAATATTTATGCTTGCTGTTCATTTTGCTTAGAATATTCTTTTACTTCCATTAGTTGCTCAAAAACATATCACCTTCTCTGAGAGGTCTTTCCTGATCACCCTTTTCAAAATTGTGCCCGTTCCTCATCCCCCAGCACTCTCTATCCCCTTTCCCTGCTTTATTTATATTTGTATTTATACATATTTATGCAAAAAGGGCACGCTTTGTCGCTTGTTTTGTTCACTGTTGGATGCAAGTGCTTAGAACGGTATCCGGCACAGAGTAGGCACAAATGGTATTTGCTGAATGATCGAATACATGGACTGCCCTAATTCTCAAGAAGTATGTCAATCAAATCCCCATTCTAGTCTGCCCTAATGATGGCATTTAAGCCTTAAAGGAATTGTTTGTTATCCCACATTACTTGCAGTAACTAGAAATCTCTGACTATTCTGTGCTATTCACAGGCACGTACAAGAAAAACCAAGAACAAATAGTTACAAGATATACAGTCTGACCACTGAAATATACAGACAAATTTTATTTCAAAATAGAGTGTATTTGTGAGGGAAGTGGTTTCCATCTGAGCAGCAAATTGTCTTTTATATTGACGAGTTGTTAGGAACCATGTCTCCAAAATCAATTGTGCCCATGATTAGAAGGTAGTCAAAGTAGAGACAGCACTGGGTCTTCAGGCTGATGACAAGGATTCAAATTCTATTTTACTGCTTACCAGCTGTCAAAAGACCTTATACAAATTATTTAATTATATTAAGTCTCAACCGTCTCACTTTTAAAACAAGAATAATAATTATAATTACTTAATAGGGCTTTTATAAAGATTAAAGGATATAAAGTTTTTAAACTACTTATCAGAGGACCTGACAAGTGAAAAACGTTCACTACATCATTGGCTCTCTAACTGAGAAAGCATAAGCTCCACGTGACATTTGCTAAATTGTAGCTTCCTGGGCCTCACTCCTTTGAGATTCAAATATAATAGGTCCCAGTTCCAAGGAATCTCTCCTTCAAGTAGTCCAAGTGATTCTGATGCAAGCTGATGCTATGTAATGTTTTGAGAAACATTGCAATATTGGCCACTATTATTAGAAAGTGTGGGAGATCAAGATTTGGCCACCCTGAAATATATCTTTTTACCTTGATTATTTTCTCTGATGGACATTTGACCTCCCCTACTAACTGCCTAAAGAATTTTGACATAGTAACTCCTTCCTGGAACAGATCTTCTATCTGATGGCTGTAATGTAATGTAAAATAGATGTTACAATAGAAAAGGCACCAACCATCTTATCAAAAATTCTGTCTCTCTGGCCACATTCTCTGGATGGCCCTGGGTGGAGTTGCCAGACCAATATTTACATTTATAAGGGAAATCTCCATTTGTAAAGGTATCTCTCTCTCTGTATTGGGAAGAGGGGGGATGACCTCATTTCTAGAAACTTATCAATGTGGAAGGTGAGGCCTTAAATCTGCATAATAACCTTACTCTTGTTTACTGTGCTTTAGTGGTAATCTCCTGTAACTGACTTCCCCCCGCAACATCCTCCTTTGTCTTTAGCTGAACATGGTATTTAAGACGAGAATTTCTGCTATTGCATTGAGAAACAGTGTCCCTGGTTTCTCCCATGTATACATGTTATTAAACTTGGTATTATTTTCTCCTGCTAACCTGTCTTATTAATTATTTGGCCAGCCATAGGAACCTTAAGGGAAAGGGCAGAGGGGGATTCTCGCTCTTCCCCCACAAATGACAGTAGTCCTACTTTACAAGGGTGTGAAGATGAAATGAACTAATATGTGTATATACACAGGTATTTTGCAGGAAAGTAGACAATAATTTGGGGAGGCAATATAGACTGTTCAGCAGGAGATGTGGGGTCAGACAGATCTGGGCTGAATTCTGATTCCAACCCTGTATAACTTGGCCACCTTTGGAAACTTATTTAATCCTCCTAAGAATCAATTTCCTCTTCTATAATGTAATGCACTTCTCATCTATAATAATGAATTTCTTATAAGATCGTAGGGAGATTCAAGGAGATTAGAACAGGGTTTGACATCCAATAATAGATATTGTGTGCTGAGCATTTAATATTATGTTGGTTATTCAAGTCATATAATTGCAAAGTAGTGAAATCATTATTATGCAAAAGAGTGAATGTGGTAAAATTGGTAGCAATATAGCAATTATTTTTGCTATTTTCCTCTGCTAGTCAAGCCTCCTCTCCTTTGGCCCAGAGCTCTCTTGAGTCCAAATTGTCCATCATGGTGCCCACCCCATCTTCTGTTGCTTTCTTTATTTCTCTGTCTTATGCTCCATTCCTTTAAAAATAATTACAGACTTTTGCTGGGTCACTAACAGCTTTGGGAACTTGACCTCTGTGGATCTTCTCAATAGAAAATGTCCATACCACAGCACAAACACACACAAACAAAACAGTGCATATATTTTCACCGTGTTTCCTTTGAGGCTTAAACATGGATGCTAGGTTACAGGTTAAAGTTTTACTTTAAAAAAGGAGTCCTCTTCTGGCCAGTCTCACCTAGTGGCTATGATAACCTGACAGTCATGGTTGTTTGTTGTTTGACATTCTTTTTAAATGTACTTTGTGTCTTCTTGTCTTCTGGGACAAATATAAATTTTAAAAAATTTAAATTTTTCACATGTTATTTTGAACATGAGTATAGACATCTTTCGTAGTCTGCTGCCCTCTAGGGATCTTGAGATATTGACAAAAGCTCATTCCTTTGGTGAATGGTTCTCAATGGCTATTTTTGTGTGTGTGTGTGTCAACTGTATATTTTTATTTTCCATTCCTTCCTTGAACGTAAATTGCCCTTTCTCACCATGAGTAGTAGAGAAAGCTAAATCTTGCTTTTTCCTCTCAGCAGTTTCTGAAACTGCCATAGAATGATGATGGGGTATGAAAATGAGGCTTTGTAGCTCCTGCCATATAACAGAATGTAAACAGGTGTTGAGTCATTGTGGGGATAAAACAAAATTTCTATGCCATCAGTAATACCTGAATCAGACAACTTACTGAAATTCATAGCAAGACCTCATTCCAGCATTCCAATATTCAAATCAACTTTTTCCAGAATCTTTTATAACAGTTAGTAGATCCCAAGGGTTTTATATCCACAGAATTCCTCATGGTTTTGTAGTTTGAGGGAAATAGGAAACAAGGCAATTAAACAAAATTATACATTGACAAAGGCAGGTCAATTTTATTTAATAAGACTCAGAGAGGTTTTGTTTAGAGACTGTGTGAGTCTCCAGTGATAGATGAATTGAACCATAATTTTCCTGTATATTCAGCATTGAGTTTTGCTGAATTCAAATACATAAACATATGTATACATCTGTAACATATATATATATACACACATGTACATTTGAATATTGATAAGCACATGGGTACTGATATTTCTGTAGGGTGCTTGGATGTCTTCCATTTGTCCCTCTAGATTGACTGCCATCCTTTTCCATCACATTCTCTGCTCCAGGAGACCAACCTGTATCAACTGTATCAAGTAATTTGGCCAATGGGAGGAGGAACCGGAAGGAGAGAAAAGACTGAGTCAGAAGACTTATTCCGAGACTCGATCCCTGCACAGTCAATGAAGGCCACATTCATCCCTAAACCATTGTCCCAGCTTTTGTTTGGTTTTCCTCCCCATGAAATCTCTCTCCCTCTTTCTCTTGCTTCTGATAACTGCTCTTTTCCCTTCTCCCCTCAGGCTTAGATGTAGTAAGATGCTGTGTCAAAGGACTAGTCTATCCTTTGTGATTTTCCCGTACTCTGTTCACATCTCTTTGTAAATAATCCCTTAATTAAATTCTCCTCAAATAGCCCAATTTGAGTGGTCCATCTCTTTCCTGACAGAACTCTGACTGATAGAATAATGAATATTAGGAGTAGCCCTAAAATCAAAACCTTCAACTGAGTCTCTGGGATTAGTTCGCTTACACATTTAAAGAATGTGCAGATATATTGCTTGCCAGAGAAATGGGACACTAGTAAGCCATGGCAGGTAGTGGCATCTTGATAATTTAAATTATCACCAGCAATGTCACAGTGTGAAGTGCAGCTGGAGGGCAAAGCACTGAGGGATCAATTGATTGTAGCATGAATCATGACCACAATAACATTGGTTGTAAAAATCATGGGGTTGTTTGAAATGAAAACTGATTATCCTATTGTAAACATGAAAGGTTTTGTTCAAACCTCAGCTGCAGGTTTGAAGGAGTTTCTCAACTCCTTTAGTCCTTCAGGAAAGATATGGTTGTGGTCCAGGCAAGAGCCTGATTGTAAGGGCTGCAGGGAACCAGTACCAAGTAAATGCTAAACATTGCCAAAGTTTTTATGGTAAGCTAAAAGAAATGATAGAGGAAAAGTTAGGACCATAAAATAATGGGATGAGGACACTGAGTAGACAGGGACAGAGTCGAAAACAAAAATCCTTGCCTGAAGCAGCAGTCCCTAACTTCCCCCAAGGCAATCAGCTTTTCCCTGGACAAAACTCTTTCAACGACTGCACTTAGGGAGTTACCTTATGAGCTGATGCGATTCTCCTCAACACTCAACCTCACCACTCCACACTGCCTCTGTAGTGAAAGTTAAATATCACTAGCCCCGATGAAGAAATCAAAGACTTACTCTTCAAGGAAATATATACTAAAAAAGTTATCAGATCTCACCAATCTGTACTGGCAGGAGTCTGGGAAGCACGTATGAGATTGGGTTCTAAAAGTGGTAAACCGAGAATGACATGTAAGGACTAATCAGCCAAATTTATCAACACAGGTGCATCTATACAGGATTCAAAAATTCACAGTGTTTCCTCAAGAACCTTAGGAATTTATACTATAATTAAACATTCAATATGCTTGATTCTCTTGACTATTTAAATACTTGCTGGATCAAAACTTTCCTAATGCAATGATGACAAACATGTTATTAACATCAATACCATAGGCTTAATTTATTTCTTCATAATGTCTATATTTAGTGTTATGACTTCCTAAGATTATTGATATGCTTATTTGTAATCTTTTTATGTTTTAGTAATATTATTTGGACCTTTCTTGGAGTTAAGGTAACCTTACAGGATACAAATTAATAAAAACATCTTCTCAGGGCAGCAGTATTTTTTTATTTGGAAAATAAAACAGTTTTCCTAAAGTAAATAAAACAGGAGCAATGTGTCAAAGGTTTATTTTCCTTTTTGATAGTTAAACTTTTAATATCAATATAATTTTTTATATCCACTGTTTTAAACAAAAGTTTTTGGTTATTCTGCAAAATGACATCTCCTTCTAAAATTATTTTTGCAATTCTCAGCCATCATTAAATAAACCATTTTATGTTGTTATTATTATATATTAACTTCATACATGAGATTTATTCAAGAATAATTTAATCTGTAAAAAGTTTATTCTAGTTAATAAATGTATTCAATCTTCACCTATTATATCAGAGATTGAGTCTGTATAATTAGTTCTTTTCATTTAAGAACTCTTATTTAACTCAGAATATTGGAATTACTCTGTTTTAACTTGGTTATTCTGTGTGACAACTGTTGCTGATTATTGTTAGTATTCATCAGTGCTGATTATTCCTTCCTAATCTTTGTAGCACTCCTACCGGAACTAATTGGAAAACATGGTTATTGACACTTATTATTTGCCTCTTATACTAACAGAACATGGACATACCTAAATTTATTTGAATTTCTATGTATTTCCATACACTATATACTTATTTAATCATACACTACCTTTTAAAATTCAATCATAATGAAATAATCTATTATATTTCCCCTTCTTTTGTTTTATTATTGCCTTCTAATATTCGCTACATATGCTTTTCTTTTTTTTGAGTACCTTGAACTCCTTGGCTTTCATTAGTTCAATATATTGCAATTAAAAAATATATTATTTTGGTTATTACTGTGATTTTTTATTGATACTCAGAATGTCACAATGTCACCAGCATGAGACCATTTATGTTGCTTCCTTTTGACCCTGCCTCTATCACTTGTAGAAGCATTCACGTTTTCTAGACACAACAGAAAATTTCAGGTGCATGCTATTTATTTTCTCACTCTAAAACATAGACTGAGCTATCCTCTAAGAATTTCTGATCCTCTAAGAATTCTGAGCAGTAGTATTAGGGATACAAATTTAGGTCCAGGGTGTGCACACAGAGAATATCATGGGGTACAATGGGTTGTCTTCTTTTAGAATAAAAAGGGGGGTAGTCTGAGTTGCATCTCTGCTCTGTTTCATGAGAAGTGACTAGTAAATTGACTGACTGAGCAGGGACTTAGAATAAGACTGGAAAATTAATGACAAGGAAGTTGGCCAGAGGTATATGGACGAATCTCTTGGAAAGGACAGTGTGAGGATATTCATGATCCATTATAATTGGCCACTAGGGGACACCGACTGCAGAAAAGACATTCAGTAATCAGGTGGACAGATGGTCCACACTGAGAATATTGGTGGGTCTCTTTCCCTGTAATTAAATAGTGAGCACATTACAAATTAGCTGTGGTAGCAAGGATGAAAGCTATACAAGAACTTAACAAAGTTAGTTTCTCCTTTTTTTTCTTCCACTTTTAGCCATCTTTATCAAGACAATACTAATCAGAGACACCATCAACTTTTCTCACCTACTGGTACCACTGCTCTGTTTGTTATTCCCTAAAGTCTACTTTCTTCATAACAGCCTAAGCAATTTTAAGTTATAAATCACATCATAATATAGTGCTGCTTAAAGTCCTCAAATATTATAATCAGAATAAAATCTAAACTCCTTACCATGACCTAAAACTGTACTACTCCAAGTCTGCTTCACAAGCCAGCATCCTGAGCATCACCTGGTATCTTGTTCAAAAGGAAGACTCTCCACCCCTGCTTCAGACCTACTGACTTAGAATCTACATTTTAGCAAGAAAATGATGTGATTAATATGCAGTTTCAAGATTGAAGTTTGAGAAACACTCATCTAGAAGGTTTTGAATAATTTGTCCCCTACATAATTTTCTTTTTAAGACTACATGTATGTGTAAAATATATACATGCACACACACAGAGAAACACATATATGTGATATGTTGATATATAGACATACATATATAGATATATGTATCATATATATGTATGTTATATACCTCATACAGAAAAATGAACTAAGCAAAACATACAGTTTAATGAACTTTCACAAATTTAACACATCATTGTAACTGGCACCCAAATTTAAAAAAATAAAACATTACCAGTATCCCAGAAGTCATATTAATTCTCCTTTATAGTAAATTTCCATCCTTTCCCAAGATTAATCACCATCTTGACTCTTAATCATAGATTAGTTTTACCTGTTTTTGAGTTTTATGTAAAGGGAACCATATACTATGTACTTTTTTGTTTTTGTTTTCTTTCATGCAAGGTTATGTTTGTAAGATTCATTTATAGTGTTCCATGATGTTATAATTTATTCATTCTCATTGTTGTCTCATATTCCATCTTGAGATATATCACATTATGTTTGTCCACTCTACTTTTGATGAGCATTTGGATAGTTTCCAGTTTGAAACTACGATTAAAAGTGCATCTACTCTTGTATACATCATTTAGTGAACATATATACCCATTTCTTTTGAATATATACTTAGTATTAGCATGGCTGGGTCATTCAGCTTTAGTAATATTATTAAACAGTTTTCCAAAGTGATTGTACTAAGTTATATCCTCATTATCAGCATGTACCAACTCTAGTTGCTCTATATTGTCACAAAAATTAGCTTTTTTTGTCTTTTAAATTTTAGAGTTTCTGGTGAGTATGTAAAGTTATTGTACTGTTTTCTTTTTTTTTTTTACATCATCTAATTTTGATATCATCTCTTTCCTTTCTCTGCCCTCATTCTGTATCCAGACTCTTGCTTTATGGGCCTTCTGTCTTTTTCATACCAGGGCTGTGCACTATGAACTCTTCTGCCAATATTCACTTTGCCTGCTTCTCACTACTTGGGTTTCAACTCAAACACCACCTTCTTAGAGATGCCTCTCTGACAATCCAGGCCAAAGCAGCCTGTTACTCTTTTTTATCATAGACAATTTGATTTTCTTTTTTATTTCCAGCTTTATTGAGGTATAATGGACAAATAAAAATTGCATATATTTAAGATGTACAATGTGATATTTTGATATAAATAAATATTGTGAAATGATTATCACAGTCATATTAATTAAAATATCCATCATCTTACGTAGTTATTTTTTTTTTTGTGATAAGAACACTTAAGATCTATTCTCTTAACAAATTTCAAGTATAAAATACAGTATTATTAACTGTGGTCACCATGCTGTAAATTAGATCTCCAGAATTGATTCATCCTGCATAACTAAAACTTTGTACTCTTTGAACATCTCCCCATTTCCCCCACCCCCCCCAGCCCCTGGTAGCCACCATTCTACCCTCTGCTTTTTAAGTTAGACTTTTTTATATTCACTTACGAGCAAGATCATGAAGTATTTGTCTATTCTGTCTTTCTTTCTTAGCATAATGCCATCCAGGTTCATCCATGTTGTCACAAACAGCAGGATTTCATTCTTCTGCTGGGGCTGGAAAATATTCCATTATGTGTATATATATATTATATATAAAACTTATATATATAATGTATACGTATAAAATATATAAACCACATTATATCTATAACATATATAATATACATAAATCATATATATATGTAATTTATAAAATTATATGTAAAATTATTATATACATAAAATTTATAAAAATATATAAATCATATATAAAGATATATATTTATATCATATATATAAATCATATATATAAATCATATATATGTCAATTTTGAATGTCACAATCATATACATATATATATGTATATCACATTTTCTTTATCCATTCTTTGGTCAACAGACACTTAGGCTGTTTCCTTACCTTGGCTATTGTGAATGAGATTGCAATGAACATAGCATCTCTTAGAAATACTGATTTACTGGTTTGGTTTCCTTTGGCTATATACCCAGAAATGGGATTACTGGATCATATGGTAGTTCTATTTGTAATTATTTGAGGAGCTCCATATTTTTTTCCATAATGGCTGCACCAGTTTACATTCCCACCAACAGTATACAAAGGTTCCTATTCCTCCACATTCACATTATCTTTTTGAAAATAGTCATCTTATAGATTTGAGGTGATATCACACTGAGGTTTTGATTTGCATTTTCCTGTTGGCTGGTGATGCTGAGCACTCTTTTTTATACCTATTGGCCATTTGTATGTCTTCTTTTAAGATGGTCTGTTTAGGTCCTTTGCCCATTTTTTAATTAGATTTTTTGCTTTTCTGCTACTGAGTTTTTTGAGTATTTTGTTGTCAGATTATGAATTGCAAATATCAGATTATGAATTGCAAATATTTTCTCCCGCTCTGTGCATTGTCTCTTCACTCTGTTGATTCTTTCCTTTGAAGTGCAGAAGACTTGTAATTTAAGGCAATCTCACTTGTCTATAGGTAAGAGTGGCATCCTTGTCTTGCTCCTGACCTTAGAGGAAAAGCTTGCAGTTTTTCACCATTGAGCGTAATATTAGCTGTGGGGTTGTCCTTCATGCCTTATTATGTTGAAGTCAATGCCTTCTAATCTGAATTTGTTGAGAGCTTTTATTAGGAACTGATGTTGAAGTTGTCAATTGCTTTTTCTGCATCTATTGAGATGGATCATGTGTTTCTTCTTTGATTCTGTTAACGTGTTATATCACACTTATTGATTTGTATATGTTGAACAACTCTTGCGTCATAGGGATAAATACCACTTGATCACGATGTGTGATCCTTTTAAGGTGCTGTTGAATTCCACTTGCTAAAATTTTATTGAGGATTATTGCATCTCTGTTCATCAAAAATATTGGCCTATACTCTTCTTTTCTTGTAACACCCTTGACTTTGATATCAGGGTAATTCTGGCCTCATAACATGAGTTTGGAAGTGTCCCCTCCTCTTCAATTACGTGGGAGAGTTTGAAAAGAATTTGCTTTAATTCTTCTTTATATGCTTGATAACATTCACCCATGAAGCCAACTGGTCATAGACTTTTCTTTGCTGAGGGGTTTTTGACAACTGCTTCAATCTCCTTACTCTTCATTGGTCTGTTCAAATTTTCTATCTTTTTCATGATTCAGTCTTAGAAGGTTGTCTTGTTTCTTGAAACTTATCCATTTATTCTAGGTTATCCAATTTGTTGGCATATAGTTCTTCACAGTTTTATGATCACTGAAAATTCATTTCTGCCATCCTGCTGACATCCCAGTTTGATTTTCTTCATGAATTTATCAGTATCCAATTTTATTCATTTATTTTTCACTAGTTTGTCATCTAATTAGTTTCATGAGAGTTTGTTATCTTACAGATTTTCTTGTGACTGCTTAATTCCCAGTGGAGTGCCTAATACATAGTAGGCCTTCAATAAATAATTGTTGACTGACTGATTTACAAAACAGGGCTTGCTTGAATCAATGGAATACCAATGACTACATTCAGTATATGGCCCTTTGATACTGAGTAATGTCCACTAGTCACAGAAACACTCAAGCTCTGCTCGTGGTAGGTCATGGATCATATTGTCTTAGGATCCCGTATTGCTTTAAGAAAATTCCATGGTTTACATAGGTCCCTGTGCTGACCACAGCCCTAGACAATGTACATATTAATGTGAGAAACCGTTAAGTGCTTTTCATATCACTTATGAACTACACAAACCTAGACAAGTGATCTGTCCTTTCTGGATTTCCATCTAGTGGAGTTCTCTCTATTTCCAGGAGTTATGAGGCTCAAATGAGAAAGTATACTTTAAAAGGTGTTATGTCTGCCGTGTATTGTTTTTCCTTTGCCTACTGAGTAGTTTCCATCACAATTCCAGAGCCAATGCAGTCTGAGGAGAATGACACCTGGTGGGGATCTAATCTGGGAGACTCCAGCTTTATTAAAGCACAGTAGAATTGGACATTCCAAAAAGTCTTAGATGGATGTGGTAGTTTTTAGACTGTTTTCACACAACAGTTCTTAAAAGTTGGAATATAGTAGGGACAAGTGGGGAGGTAATGACATGAAACGTCCTAAGAGGATGAAGAATTTGGGCTAAGCTTTTTCTAAATCCACAAATGTGTCCTTTTTCCTAGTAAAAATAGTGGGAAAATAAGGCCTCAGTGGCTCACCTGGGGAGATTTTCAAAACGCCTAAGTCCTATTTGCAGAGATTCTGATTTAATTGATTCAGGATAGGGCCTGGGCACTGATATTAAAACCAAGCAAATACACTACAACAATTGACTATAGTGCATTCAGGATTTGAGAATCACCAGATTAAGTTATATTATTATGTGGAGGCATTATTTGACTCAGCTGGCTCTTTGTACTTTGAAGGGACTTAATAAATGTTAACTTTTTAGTTCATTTCCTTCCTCTCTTCCTTCCTGCCTTTATTCTTTCTTTTCTCCCATTTAGCTCCATAACAAAGGAGTGATGTAGTGGTCTAGATATTTTTATGCCCATTTTAAAAATGAATAAACTAAGGATCATGACAGTGAAATGATATGTCTGAGCTCACAAGACTAGTAAGTTCCCTGCTGGCTTTACTATTTCCTTATAAACAGTTTCTGTTTAATTGTTGTGCAATAACAGATGGTTCCAGAGTTTCCTATAATCAAGAAGAGATCTTAGGGCTCAAATTTGCTATGTAGATTATTGAAAGTATACTAAGATCATAACTATGTCCAAATTCCAGTTGATTCCAGGAAATGACTCTGTGTATAGTCTCTGAAGCCTGCTTTTCAGGTTTTACTGTTCTTATGATAAATGCACCCATTTTCATGATGACCAGTATTAGGCCATACAGAAGGATGAGGACACCCTGGTCTCTTAGAAGGCATGTTGTGTTTAACCGTGGCAAAGGTTCATACGTGGGGGAGAGAGAAGAGAAGGAACAGACAATAAATGCATCCATCAAGAATCCCTCAGAATGGGGCCGGCCCCGTGGCTTAGCGGTTGGGTGCGTGTGCTCCACTGCTGGCGGCCCGGGTTCGGGTCTGGGGCGAGCACCGACGCACCGCTTCTCCGGCCATGCTGGGGCCACGTCCCACATACAGCAACTAGAGGGATGTGCAGCTATGACATACAACTATCTGCTGGGGCTTTGGGGGAATAAATAAATAAATATAATTTAAGAATCCCTCAGAATGAATAAGTAAATTTTAATTACTGGTCTGGGACATTATCCCTCAAGAATCCAAAATTCAGCCTAAGGTCCTAAAATGAGAAAACGCAGATGACTCAGGGATTTCACTGTGTATGTATTCATTATCTTTATTTTTAATCTATAAAAGGGCTGAGTTGGGTTATACCAGTATCTCATTTGTGGTTATCATAAAAGAGGATTTATTTTATCTTCATGGAATTGTATTTTTTGCACGTGGATATCATGTCTGTTTTGTCTTTTGTGGGTTTCTGTTTGCATGAGTATGTGGTGAGGACTTTTTTGAAGCAGCTTATTTCTACACATCACTTACGGCCTTAGGGTATGTTTTGTCTGCCGTGCCTATGTTTACAATTGCTAGTGAGATTTAAAAAAATAATAGTAGTAATGGTAAAATAAAACCAGCAGTTGTCTAACTAAAGGAAATTTTGGAATTAGGCAGACTCGAGTACAAATTATGGCTCTGCTAAGTACTCTGTCTTTGATACAATAGTATAGCTGATCTTCAATGATCTCGTCGTCAAAATGGATGTAAATAGATTTTGGAGTTGTGAAGATGTGATTTACTATCAACAAAATACTTAAAAATTCTTATCATGTAATACAGAATTATAATAGACAGCAATTAATATTTTTTGGTGATTTTTGTTTTTTCATAGAGAAAGCTTTTTTTCTGGGGTGGGGGTGATTTATTTGCCTCTACTAAACATCCAAATTTGTTAACTTTTGTTACGATGTTTACCAGCGTAGCATTCTTCCTGCTGTTGGGGTTGGCCCCCTCTTAGAGTACAGCCTTCCAGGATCCCCTGCTTCCCTGTTCTCCTCTTTCCCTCTATGCTGTATCTTAAAGCAGATCCCAATCATTTGTTCAAGAGGACTTGAGAAACAAATTCACACTAAGTGGTAAATTACCATCTACAGTGTAATGTGTAAGCACTGTAACGGGTGTTTTTATTCAAAAATGATCATTCCTTTTCTATTACAATTTTCATAACTCAGTGACAGATTCATTAGAAAAATATTTATGGGCTTCCTGGTAGTCCTTCCTAATTTCTGTCTTAATTAGGTAAGGGACAGAAAAATGATGTTATCTCTACTCTTCTCAGTCCTTAAACTTCTTAGTCCTTAAATTGATTTTTTAATAATACATTTCATTGATTGATGAACTGATAACGAATGAAAGGACATTATAAATTTTGGCAATACTAAACACACATAGGGATTGTACGATTTTGTATATGCTCTAAACGTCTCTACAGGGATATAGCAAGTACTTCCCTTATGATTATGTCTCATAGTCCTTCCATGCTTACAACACAAGTATATTTCTAGCAAATTGAATAAACTTGAAGTTTACATAATATTGTTGGCTATAATTTACTAAGCTCTTACTATGTGCCAGATACTATGCTAAAACTGCTAGGTGCACTTTCTAATGTAAGCAAGATAATCCTATGAATTAAGTATCATCCCACTTAACAGGAGAAAAATGAGCTTAGAGAAGTTTAGAAACTCACCCAAGTGACCCAGCCAAGAATTTATGGAGTCAGAATTCATATTCAGATTGTCCTTCTCCAGAATTGATGCTTAGCCCTACACTATAATGCCTTGTGAAATTGTTCTTGGAAAATGAGATACTACCAAAGGTCAACAATGTCACTGCTATCTATCAAATCTATCTACCAAACTTAATAAACAATTTAATTACACATTGGAGGAAATGATATGCAAGTGATTTAAACCACAAAGATTAAAGAGCTAGCTTTTGAAAATCCTGAATTTATGAAGGAACCTTAGTCTTTTCTAGTTTGGTGTCAAATATATTTTAGATTCTTCCTGTGACTTGCAGAATGGAAAGATGAGACATTTATTCATGTAATACATAAAATGCCTAATATGCTGTGTCTATATGATGCCAAAATAACCTGAACTTGAGCAAAGTAGTAGTTAGCACTTACTGTACCTTCTTGGCACCAAGGCACATCGACTGTTTTTCTTTTTTTTCAAACTGAGTTAGGTAGCTTCCTGAGCATGAGACCGTGTTGTTCAGAAAAAATAAACTATTAGGGAGTAAATGACTTTGCTTGACTTTATTCACTGACTAAAATCATGGCTACCCTGAGAGTGAATTTATTCTTAATCTGAGCTCAAGACTTAAGAAAAGTAGAAAATAAGAACAGTCTACTTAAGTTTTATCATCGTTTAATAGTGTTTATTGTGTGCTACGAAATGGAAAAACAAATAAACGTGACACAATCCCTAGAAATCCAAAGTCAATTGAAGGGATAGACTAATAACTTTTTATTCACACGCGTGCGCACACACACACACACACACACGCACACATACATACAACAACAGAGTCTGTTCAAAGGATGGAAATGGTTCAGCAGAGAGGTCTCTGATTAACCCTGTCTGGGGAATTAAATTAAGGATAGTTTCAAAGAGGATGTCATGCATCCCTAGTATTTAAAAGGTTGAATAAGACTTTTCCAAGCAGACAAATTGGAAGAAAGCATTTGGCAATAGGAGCTCTTGCCTTGTGAGGTAAAATGAAGTGTGCACAGTTAACTAGGAGACTGCTTGCTTGATTGAGATGCCTATGTAGAATCTACAGGTAATTACAAAGTATCCAGGGCTTTTGCAGCCGCATATTTAATTTGATGAATTTACTTCACATTGTGGGTATTTATTTACAAAAATGTCTTTATTGCTCTTATCCTTATGATAGATGTGCAACTCTGTGCGTTCTGACAAGAACAGAAACAGATTTATATCCTGAAAAATTGACAACTGAATGGGTTCTAGCTGACTTTCAGTAGTTGCAGCCATAAAGTGACTAAAAATTCTCTTTGAGGCACCTGTGCGTTTAGAGGAACTAGGGAATATCTTATTTCATTGTCTTCAAAATCTAAAGTGTTTAAATGTTGAACCAATATATTTATGTTCCTTTATATGAACAAGATTCCAATTGTGTGCCATCTTGTTGTCATCTGAGAAACTCACTGTGGATGTCATTTTTTGTCGTAACTCCTAAAAATCATCAAAACTTTTTTTTTATTTGGAGCAGAGCTTTCTACCACTGTTTGGAGGGTCTGGAAGGGAACTCTGTAACCTCTCTTGCTCACTCCCTTTCTTGCTACTCTTGATGAAAACAAGACAGTGACTTAACTTCTCTCTCCTCTTTCCAGGCCTGTCTCTCCTTTTTCCCTGGACATCATATTTTAGATAATTTAGTTAACCAGTTCACTGAATTGTTTAATTTGAAAAACCATGACTTAAATCAAAATATCAGAAAGGCCTCTAAAACATATTACATATGAATCAATATTATTTGAAAAATGATGTTTTGTATAGAGTGGTCTTTTCATGACCCTCAGCTACTTACTTGGTTCTTAAATGTCTTCTAGATAAGATTCCCCACTCCCTCAGGAATCAATTTGTTTCCTTCATAGCAAATTTATACCAATCTGTAAACTCTACGAAAGATTGAAAATGTCTGTTGTGCTTACCAGTGTATGCCCAGCATCTGGTACATACTAGATTATCAAAGATGTATTTTGGGAAGGAATAAATAAAAAAAAAAAAGATGAACAAGTGAGTGAATGAATGATTGGCAACTTCTTCATGCTATCGTAACTGTGCCTACCTCTAGAACTCTTCATTACCCCCAATTTTTCTAAGTCATTGCTTTTAATCTGCTCAGGATTGCAAGTCAGTAACCAAACATACAAACTCTGTGCATAAACTAAGAGTAAGTAGGCAGAGAGTGGGAGCTAACAAGCTCTCAGTGACTAGACCTAGTTCCTTTAAATGGTCTGGATCCTTTTTAATAATATTGTTTCTCCGAAAATTTTTTTTTAGAGGAAGTGAATTTCAGATAAACATAGAATTAGTGAATGTTATTAGGGCTATTAATAGTAAATGTTATTTGTGGATTGTCCCCTACATATAGACATTGTCTTAAATTCTTTATACACATTATTTAGTTCAATCTTCAAAAAAATTGGTTCCATCATTATTCTCACTTTGTACCTAACGAAACCATCCAAAACTCCACAGTCTGGAAGTGGTGAAGCTGGGAGAATTGGCAATTAGTGTGATCCATGAGTAGTTTTGTTGTTGGTGTGCACAGTCTTTGTTCTTTAGGGTATCAGGGTGTCTAAGCACTGGAAAGTTGCATCAGGATGATAGAGAAGAACCACAGGCTGCTGTTTCTGTCTGTACTTTTAGGTTGGTGGATAGCACATGAAGCAAGACCCTTCACTGCTTTTTATGTGACTGCTGCATCATGCTGCTCTGTTGTCAGGTGTAGAACCAAGATACAATCTGGTCTTTTTGAAGAGATGAGGCATGAGAAAGGCTTTGAAAAATGAGTAGGGTTTAGAAAGATTATGAACAAGCAAAAGAGCATACTCTTAGAGAAAAGGCAAGCATATCTGCTTAACTTAATCAGCACTTGAGTTTGAAATTCTTAATCTCATCAAAAGACTATTCCATCCAAAAGCCGAAAAAAAGCTTTCCATTTGTAGTACAATTCAGATACTCAGGATATAATCTCAGACCAAGACTTCTCCTTGCTTTCTTAATTGTGTCTTGAATTTCCAACACTGTGACATATAGCGCATTTGATTTTTGTCTTCAGGTGAGTGGATGTTTCTGGAAGAGGGAGGTGGCCTGAAAAATGGATATGATAAAAACAAACTTCACGGTGACTAAATTTGTGTTCCTGGGGCTCTCATCTCAGCCAAAGACGCAGCTCATTCTTTTTATTATGTTCTTGTTCTTCTATTTATTAACGGTGGCTGGTAATATTATTATTATCACTATTATCCAGATAGAACCTCGTCTCCAAACTCCCATGTACTTTTTCCTCACTAATTTATGCTTTCTGGATATCTGCTACACATCCACTAATGTCCCACAAATGCTATCCAACATGGTGGGAAAAAAGAAGACCATCCCGTTCTCCAGCTGTTCTGCTCAGATGTCCTTCTCCCTCCCTGTTGGAATGATGGAATGTGTTCTCCTTGGTGTCATGGCTTATGACAGATATGTAGCCATTTGTCATCCTCTTCCTTGTACTGTCTTATGAACCAAAGCACCTGTGTCCAACTGGCAGCCATTTCTTGGTCCAGTAGCTCCCTGAGCTCCTTGATTATCAGTGTCCTCACTTGAGTTTGCCCTACCGTGGGCCCAATGTCCTGAATCCCTTTTTTTGTGAGGTGCTTTCCATCCTGAGGTTGGCTGGCGCTGACACCTCATTACTGAGCTGATTGTTTTCATCTTCAGTGTCATCATTGTCTTCATTCCTTTTCTGCTCATTGCTGTTTCCTACGCCCGAATCCTTCTATCAGTTCTCAGGATGCGGTCAGCCTCCGGGAGGCACAAGGCACTGTCCACCTGTGCCTCTCATCTGCCAGTTGTGACCTTATTCTATGGAACTGCCATCTTCATGGACATGAGACCCCAGTCGAAGTCCGCCAGGGCCGGGGACAATGTCATTGCGGTGTTCTACACTGTGATCACGCCTGTGCTCAACCTTTTGATCTATAGCCTAAGGAACCAAGATGTGAAAGGAGTTCTAAGGAGAGCTATTGCAAGAGGACGTGAGAGCTCTTCATGTGACACTAAGGTTAACTGTTAATCTAAGATAACTGACTTCTGAATATGAAGTGAGAGAGTGAAAAATAGCCTAGACTGTCAACATCTGCCTGTCATTCATAAAAGACACATAAATCCAACTGCAAATACAATAAGAAATGTCTCCCCCAAGAACAAACCACAGCTTTAATGTATCAAAACAACTCCCCTTGTTGAGTGAGTACTATTTCCCTACTCTTTGAGAAATCTTAGTTCTCTAAAATTATAGACTATGCGGGGCCGGCCCTGTGGCTTAGCGGTTGAGTGCGCGTGCTCCGCTGCTGGCGGCCCGGGTTCGGATCCCGGGCGCGCACTGAGGAGCCGCTTCTCTGGCCATGCTGAGGCCGTGTCCCACGTACAGCAACTGGAAGGATGTGCAACCATGACATGTAACGATCTACTGGGGCTTTGGGGGAAAAATTAAAAAAAAAAAAAAAAAGCCTGTTGGCATTGGGATTTATCATGCCGCAAGAGAATCATGGTGCAGGAGACAGAGCACAGAAAAAAAAAAAAAAATTATAGACTATGCGGAATTAATTGCTTGAAATTATATCAGTAAGATGAAACTTCTTACTCCTGCCTGGAGGATCTAAAGCACCTTGACGTGGAGAAGCATTCTTAATTTTCAATTCAGGAGCAGGACTTCAGATAAGGGTTTTTGGATGCAACATTTCACATCTGTCTTAATTTTGTAGTTTCCAAGAAAACAAGACCCTACACCTACTTTGTGGTTTAGACCTGATTTTGACCCCTTTACGTACAGCCCTGCTTTGCAATGAACCTGTCAAAATACTGCTTCATTTAAATTTCATCTTATCTCCACCCTTACCTCCAAATCCTAGTATGTGATATTCCTCTTTGCAATGGATCAATAAATCTGATTTTACCTGTCTTTAGGTTTGTTCCTGGCGGTCTTAGGCTGATTGTGTGGACAGGAGGATAACAATGATCAGAAACAGAAGATTTAGTCAAATGTTAATTAATGGATTAATTCATTCATTCACTACATATTATTGAATGACTATATAACATAATGTTAAATAAAATAGAAACACTTTCTTTCCTCATATATACATAAATATGTATACTATACATATATTATACATACATATAATATACATATATATAATATACATAATATATACACACTTATACTGAAAAATTTTGATAAATGCCAAAAAGGAAATAATCATCAAGGGGCACTGACAGACAGTAATAGGCAGGGTGACCTTCTCTGAGGAGGCTGCATGCAAAGATCAGAAGGAGAGATAGCAGTGAGATTGAGGAGACAAACTTTCTAGGTAGAGGGTAGTTGTGAATAAAGACCGTGGAGGTGTGAGAGAGTTTGCTCTGTTTGAGGGAATAAAGGAAACTAGTGAGAAGCAGGGCAGAGGGAGGTGTGGCTGGGAGGGAGGCAGCAGCCAGATGATGCAGCGCTCAATTGACTGAGGTAAGAAGGAGGGATTTATTCTTGGTAAAATGTAAGTATTATGAAGAAGGGTGATATCACACAACTTATGTTTTTAAAGGACTCTCTGGATGCTGTGTGGAACACAGGCAGATATATATATAATCACAAATTTGTGGAAACATATTTTCTGGTTTTGAAGCTTTTCAATCAATGGTATCTTTAAAGATAATTATTCTTTGAATTAAGAGAATAGCAAAATATAATTTAGCATTAATATACTTAATAAATTTAAATATGGCCTTTGATTAACATGTTATTACATTAGAGATAAATTGTTTCTAAAATTTTCTCACTTTATTTCACAATTTAGAATAAAATAAAAAGAATGTAATTTTCCTTTCATAGATATACAACAACTAAAAAGCAACCATTTCTTCTACTTAAATATATAGGTCATATACAATCAGTAAATGAAGCATCTCTGATGGGATAGGGAAAGTAGACATCACTGATTTAAAATTGATTTAAAAAGTAAAAAGCAAAATCACTAACCAAATAGCCATATTCATTAAACAGTAGTGGTTTTCTTGTGTGTACTTGCCTTGATATACAAATGACTTCATATATTGTATATTGACTCAATATGTGAACGAGGATTAGAAACATATACTTTTTTTTTTTTTTTGTGAGGAGATCAGCCCTGAGCTAACATCCGCCAATCCTCCTCTTTTTTTTGCTGAGGAAGACGGCCCTGGGCTAACATCGGTGCCTATCTTCCTCCACTTTATATGGGACGCCGCCACAGCATGGCTTACCAAGCAGTGCGTCGGTGCGCGCCCGGGATCCGAACCAGCGAACCCCGGGCCGCCGCAGCGGAGCGCGCGCACTTAACCGCTTGCGCCACCGGGCCGGCCCCTAGAAACATATACTTTTAACCAACTTTCTTCTGAACTATTTATTTAAGTAAAAAGTAACATTTAAAATTCCCCCAAATACTGGCAAATAAGAAATACATGCTTAGTTGGCTATTTATAAATTGGAAACATAATATTAAATTATGTGTGGAAAGAAACATGAAATGACTAAAGGTATATAAAATGGAAAGTTTTTTTGTTTCACAAAAATTACCAACCCTTCTTACCTCTCAAACTCTATAAATGGATTAATTAGTTAAAAATGCAGAGGGCCGCCCCGTGGCTTAGTGGTTGGGTGCGCTCGCTCTGCTACTGGCGGCGGGATTTCAGATCCCGGGCGCGCACTGACGCACCGCTTCTCTGGCCATGCTGAGGCCGTGTCCCACATACAGCAACTAGAAGGATGTGCAACTATGACATACAACTATCTGCTGGGGCTTTGGGGGAAAAAAAGGAGGAGGATTGGCAACAGATGTTAGCTCAGAGCAAGTCTTCCTCAGCAAAAAGAGGAGGATTAGCATGGATGTTACCTCAGGGCTGATCTTTCTCAAAAAAAAAAAAAAATGTAGAAAAAAATTACAAAATTCTCATAGGGGCTACACATAGCCAAAACATGTAAAGAAGTGTGAATAAACATTTTTGTGTTGTTTTTCTATAAAGTCATTATTTAGACCAATTGCTTGACATAATCAATTCATTTTGACTAGTTTGTTTTGATCAGTAAGTTAGAGTTAGATAAATTAAGAAAAATAATGCCATCCAAATAGCCCATGTCCTATCCTAGTTCTGTCTAGCCTCTTGAAGCCAAATTTTCTTCCTTTACTATATTTGCTTCTTTTGACATAAAAGGAAAACATAGCACTTAAAGATATTTAACTAATATTTCTATGTACTATATGCTACAGTCATTGCTAGAACAGCAATAATAAAATTTTAGACTAACACAAATAATGGTGCACTCAATAATTATTGGTCCTTTACAAGATCAAATGTTCTCTTGAGTTATTCACTCTCTACGTTTGTTTGGGATTATGGCAACATAAAGACAACATAGCTAGGAAATACACTAACAAATGCTTTGTTCATTTTTAAATAAAAGTAAAGCCTAGAGGAAACACAATAATTAGAGAATGGACTACCGTCATGAACTACACTTTTTCAGTGCTTGACTAATCAGTCTTATTGTGTATTATGAGAATGCTTTTCTATGAACCTCATTCCTTTTTACAAAATGGAACCGTTGTTGGATTAGATGATCTTTAGGTATCTATCAATCAATTAATCAATCTCTCTATTTATCTATATCTAGCTATCTCTATCCTCTCTAGATTTATTCTATATTTATTATAAAATTTGTATATTATAAACCTGTCAAAATTTGTTCTGAAATGGCTTTATATTTTCGCTTTTTGGATTTGGTTGGTTAATTTTAAGGACAATAATGCAATGTTGAAAGGTTTAATGTCATCACTGTAGGTGCAGAGGATATAATAACCACTACCATCATACATCACGTTGCCAACTTTCCTAATGGATATGTTCGCTCTTAAAGTAAAAAAAAAAAAAAAAAAAAATATGAATTTAGTATTACAGGTAGTAAGTATGAGAATTGGTAAAATACTAAATAATTATTCCTCATCGATACCACTCTTTTGACATAATCTGAAAGCCGAACTGCTTCTTTGATATCATCTCCTATTTTGTGTCTTTTCCTCACGTATTCACGTTATGGTGACTTCTCTAGCCCATTGGATCTTGCAAAGATTCAGCTCGCCATAGTCATAGGCAAATGTGAGTCTTTCAGCAAGTGCTTTACAATACAATCCTGTCTAAATTCTGACTACTCAATCTAATTAAATCATCAGACTGAATATAGCCATAAACTAGACCTTTACAGAGGTTCTCCAAACCTCTTCCTCAGTTCTGATTATGCCTTTCACTTTCTATAATGCTGTACATTTCCCTATTCTATAGAACCCTGGACTAGGAATCAGTAGTAATTAGTTCTAATCCCAGTGGTACTACTTATAAACTAAGAGCACATTAGCATGCTATTTAAACTTCTAAAGATCCAGTTTCATCATCTTAAAATATGATGCCAATAATGCCCTATGAATTTTGGTATCTTATGCATATTTTCAATAGGTTTCCTGAGACCCAGAATTGGGACTAGGTTTCAGTAGTTCTCTAGTTCAGCAGGTGGTGGTCATTCATTTGTTCAACGAACATTTGTGGCTCACTTATCCCAGGACTTGAGGATAAAAAATGAGACTGCCTTAAAGTCTCACAGGCTACCAAGGAAGCCTTCATGTTGAGGAGTACAGTCATGAGCTGCATAATGACACTGCAGTCAACTCAACTTAATGTATCCCTGTTGTTAAGTGATGCATGACTGTATAAAGGTTTTAATGTTATAGCAGAATTCTGTTTACAGTAATTCTCTAACACAGAGGAAAGCTGCCATCTAATTAAACCCCAAAGTGCTTAAATATACTACTTAGCTTTTTCATATATTTTAATATCTAAACTTGGGCACTGTTGAGAGTAAAAGGTAGCACTACTGATGCTTACTCCAGGACAATAGGCGAAAAACAAAACTGCCTTGAGTAAGAGGGACAACTGGCCATGGTAACAATATCTTCCTTCGTTCTCACTGCAACCATTTGTTTAGGTATTATTGGTACCATTTGACAGGTGAGAAAACCCCAGAAGGTGAGACCAGAAATGATTTATAGATGAGGTGATGATTTATTTGTGACTTAAAACAGAAGTATGAGTTTTCTAGGTGAGTTAGTGGTGTCTGAAGCATAGGACTAGGATAAGCAATAGTATACAAAGTGAGACATTTCATGGTGTACTTGAGTTCAATGGGACTTGAACTTCTGAGAGGTGGGATATGGAAGGAAATGTCTGGGATAAAGCTGACAGTGTAGAATTCCAGATGTCATCTGTGGATGTCATTCATAATGTTGATTTCATTGTGGGCTCCTATTCCAGTCTTCTAGAACCAGGCCTGGTGAAGGGACTTGTTAGTTTCGTTAACACTTATTCTAACAGCGTTAAGCACACAGACACCAACACAGCTGCTTCCAGAGTCCCTCATGTGGCTGCACATTTTTGTAGTGCATGTAGCTGTTTGAAACATTCTAGCCACCAAACATTTTGTCTGACTCTTTTCTTTTCATAAGCATTCTTTAGGCGTCCATGGTGATCTCGCTATTGCAATGGGAGAAACCCAGAGACATCTTAAGCCGTGTCTGCCTTTTAGGAATTTGCACATGTATGTGTATCACTGTAATATCCACACACAACCATAAGAAAGCTGTAAATTAAAGGATGTTGCTGTTCAGAGGAGAGTTTTTTAACCAGTCCAGTAGCTCAGAGAGGGCTTTTCAAGGAGTGGTATTTAAGCTGGTCTTTGAAGGAAGAGAAGAATTTGGACATTCTGAGAGACGGAGTTAGGACTACCAAGGAAGGAGGGAGTGGAGAGAGGAGAGAATTGGGAAGGATACGGAGGTAGAAAAATGTGAAGGTCATTCAAGAAATAGTTTTACAAAAGAATCTGTTGCACAGTGAAAGCAGGGAGGAATAACATCAGCAAGGTGATTTAAAGAAGAGGAGGGACTAGAATGCTAAGAAAAGGATTTGGCAATTTTATAGCTCCTGAGTTATGGAAGAAGGGTAGCTATGGGATAGATAAGAAATCTTAGACCCTAATTCCAGCTATCTTCTCTAAGGGAGAGATTTAAGGCAGGGACTTAAGTTTAAATTTTCCCCTGGGAGAAGACCAGAAGTAAGGTTGAATGTACGAGTTTTATCCAAGCCCAATTAAGAAAAACACACCATCTAAAACCTGCTTGAAGTATCCAGAATCTACTCAGATTTACCAGCCTACAGGCTGTGATGGCACAGTGGTTTCTCCAAAGGTTGCTCTGCTAATGGATAAGTGACAGGATTTCAGGGAGCAAAGAGGAATCTTCTCTAGAATCCACCAGTGATAAACTTCCTGCTCCCCAAGCAATAAAATCATGTGCCCCTAAATTGGTGCCAGATCTCGAGCTACATTCCAGCTTTACTATCAAACCCTTCCACTGGACACCCAGTCAAAATGGCCCATGGACACGGGCCATGGTTCCAGCCTTTTTGCCTTTGTTCACTATATTTTCTCCTTCTGGAATTCCCTGTCTCATTTGCCTCTTTAATTTCTGAGCCATGCTTCAAAAACAACTCAGTTGTCCCCTCCTTCATAAAGATTATCTTGATCTCCCAGGACAAAGTGCTATTTTTCTATTGCGAGCTTCCACAGCACTTTGACTGCAATTCTCTTTTGGCATTTACTCATTTTTTTTTTCCTGTGAATCAAGGTATTTGCATTTATCTTATCTCCTTATGGATATAAATTGCATGAGGTCAAGAAATGCATCTATATCAATATCTATCTATCTATCTATCATCTATCTATCTATATTTCTATCTTCCTTTAAAATCATATTGTCCACCAAGTCTTAAGCATGCATTGTTCAAAAAAATCTCACCTGAGGTTATATAGGTTATGCTTATCCAAGGAGGAATCATAACTGAATTTCAGCTTTATCTCACTCTGATATATCCCTTCTTAGCCACTTCCGCATCAATTTTTGCCTTTCTAAGCCTGTAGTACAGTGAATACCAACTCTTTGTTGATTAAAGAAAACACCAACTCATGTGATTTTTGCAGTCTACTATAGAGAACGTGATTGACATATTTACCTTTGTTATGATTTTATTACTGGACAAAGTTTTTAATGTATGAAAGACAATTCAGGTCTTTTCAAACATAAGGGGTTTATCACTTAAACTAATAGGATAGATAAGGTATAAATAATAGTCCTTGGGCTGGCCCAGTGGCATAGTGGTTAAGTTCGGCACACTCTGCTTTGGCAACCTGGGTTTGCAGGTTCAGATCCTGGAAGTGGACCTCTACTACTCATCAAGCCATGCTACGGTGGTGACCCACTTACAAAATAGAGGCACAGATGTTAGGTCAGGGCCAATCTTCCTCACCAAACAAAATAAAAAAAAATAATAGTCCTTGTTTTACTGATGAAAAGACTGAAGTACAGAGACATTAAGGCATTTATCTGATATAATTATTGGTGAGAGTGAGACTAAGACCAAGGTGATCCAACTTTATGCATTTTTCTGTTGCCATTATAAGTTGATATGCATGCTCTACCACAAACTACACGGAAAAAAATTAATTTCCTCTCTTTATTGCATCATATTGGTAGCATAATTATGGACAGTTAAAATAGAAATGAATGAAAAATAAAAGCAAATAATGTTTCTTAAGTATTTTTATTTGACAGATTCTTTACAGAGATTACAGCGTATCCTTTGAAAAATACTAAGAGATAAACATTGTTACTCCCATTTAGTAGATGAAGAAACTGAGGCTTACAGAGATCAAGTTGCCCAAGATCACATAGCTAGAAAATAGCAGAGCCTAGATGAGGGCTTCTTTCTAAATAGTCCAAAGCCTGAATGTTTGTCATTAATCAAAATGGAAAGTGTAAACCTTGGATCAGTTTTTTGATTCTATCACTTAACTTTGACAAATTTGTTTAACTGTCTGAACTTTATTTTTATCACGTTTAAAATGAGGATAATGGCTATCTCTAATAATTGTTGTAAGAACTTAATGAGATTTAAAGTGCTTTGTTTAGTAGTCCTCTAGCAACAAGGTCACTGATTAGAGATGTGATAATGAGATTCAAAGATCTTCCTGATTCTAAAGCAACTGCTCTTTCAATTATAATTTATAATGTATACTTGCTCAGCATGTCTTTCAAAACATTAATTTTTATTTCCTTCAGAGCATAGGGTTAAGAGTTACCAAAAACTCTTTAGGAATTAAGATTCACTCAGCAAATAGATGATGATTTGGGTGGTGTTCATTGGAAAGTTATTTGCATTTCCTATCTCCTTCCACCATCCTTCTACTACTACCATTTACCTGTGGTGATAACATATTTTCATTTTTTGTTATTATTGAGGTTTTCTTCCAATTAGTTTTTTGAAAGCAGCTTTTACATCCTTGTTCTGTAAACCAATCAAGGAGATTCAACATGGGGATGATAATCATGTAGAACACAGAGGCCCACTTGTCTTGGTCCAGGGAGTAGCTGGATGTTGGCTGCAGATACGTAAACACGACTGTGCCATAGAAAAGTGTGACGCCAGTGAGGTGAGACCCACAGGTGGAGAAAGCCTTAAGGCAGCCGTCAGCTGAGCTCATTCTGATGATTGCAATGAGGATGAAGGCATAGGAGATGAAGATGATGAGGATGGTGCTGAATTCAATGAAGCCACATAGACAAAATAGCAAGATCTTGCTGATGTAGGTGTCTGAGCAAGAGAGGGCCAAGAGTGGTGGGATTTCGCAGAAGAAGTGGTTGATGATATTGGAACCACAGTAACTCCAACTGAAGGTGAGGGAAGTGTGGGCAACTAAACTCACCAGACCAGCCAGGTAAGAGCCCAGCATGAGAGCCAAGCAGACTCACTTGGACATGAGAGTGCTGTAGTGGAGGGGTCAACAGATGGCCACAAAATGGTCATAGGCCATGGCAGCCGGGACATAGCACTAAGCATCCACAAAACCCACTAAGAAAGCAAACTGGGTGGCACAACTGGCGAATGAGATAACTTTGTGTTTTGTTAGGAAGTCAGCCAGCATCCTGGGGACAATGGCCGAGGAGTAGCCCAAGTCCACAAAGGAGAGGTTGCGGAGGAAAAAATACATGGGTGTGTTAAGCTGAGTGTCTGTCATGATCAGGATAATCATACCAACATTCCCCACTACGTTGATCAGGTAGACCAAGAGGAAGACCACGAAGAAGATGATCTGCATCTGAGGGTCCTGAGTGATGCCAATAAAGATAAACTCAGTCACCATTGAGTGGTTTTCTTTATCGATCTCTTCAATTTTTTGTGTGCCTGGACTCAGTGCATTATTTGGGGTGATTCTTAAAAATCTTCCCAATAATTAGATTTTATGACCCTTAGGATAATTCAAATGACTTTGGTGAAGGTGATGATCGTGTGTGCTCTCCAGGTGCCCAGTAAAAATAGGAGAAAGTGTTAGCCTCTTAGGGATGGTATATTCTGCTTCTCCAAAGACCTTGATGCTCTGAGGTCATTTATCATGTGGTACCAAATGTTTGACCTGATCCGTGTAATTATCTGTCTTATCAATTAGTAAAGAAGAGCAGTTTTGAGTGTCCCTTCCTTGTTTCTAAAACAAAGCAAATATAAATGCAGATAATGAATAAACATCAACTCTCAGTGCAGGTCGGTGCAAAAAGAAAGATGAAAGACTCAGGGATCTCAAAGTATAATATACCATACCCACATATATACAGAAAGTGAAATACTTGGGACATAGAGTGAGAAATATTTAAAAAGGCAATGGATAATAGTAATTTTTAAAAAGCTAAGAGTGACTGAGTTAAATCTATGCCAGAACACTGAGTGCTTTACACACATTTCATCATTTCATCCCCACAACACTCTATGAGGTAGCTACCACCATTATCTGAATTTCATATCTGAAAAGAACAAGACTAAATATTAAGTAACTTCAACACAGTCGACACCCAGTAAGTAGCAGAGCTGGGTCTGTCTAATTCTAGAGTCCGTTTCACTTTATTGTCTTCTGTGTATATGATTTGGTGGAGGTTAAATCTCTTTATTTTTGTGTCTGCCTTTCTTCTTCCTGTCTTGCCTATCATACATGGACAAAGAATTAGTCTTTTGGTTTCCCTGATCTTTAGAAACACCCAGAGGTTTGGCATGGGACATGATCAGGGTGAAGCCACAGCTGTGTCTTTAGATAATTCTACTGTCTAACAAACAGGTTGCTATACAGCTCAGTTCAGAGTTAAGATTCAAGCATCCCTCACTCAAGGGGAATAGAGAGAGCATTATCCAACTCTGTGGTCACACAGGAGCATGCACTTGTTCAACTTTTTTCTCTTTGGTTGGATAAATATCTGGTCCATTGAAGAATTCTAAGAAGGAAGTAGGCAAAACTAAACCAAAACAAAACACAAAGTAATTTAGAAATAAGTAGCATCCTCTACCTAAACCTGAAGTGAGAACTCAGGCTGTATCGACTTTAACTGGTTTCCTGTTTAAGAAAGATAGAAAGCAGAGTAGTAGAATGTGTCTTTCATGGGGGTGTGAACATTCACAATAAGTTGTCTTAAATCCTGGGGTGGTTGACAATAGTGCCCCCATCTCTCAATTTCTGCACCGAATATAATCAACTGCAGCAAAGAAGGGGCTCTAATAATGAGTAATCAACACTATCTATCTGCCCAAGAATTTATAGTTTATAAAGTACTTATATCTACTCTTATTCAATTCATTCTTAATATGTAGTGAATGTGTTATCATTTCATACATTAGGTCAATTAGGAAACAGAATGAAAAGACAAACCTTGGAGAAATTATTTTAAAAATATATTTTTTGTAAAGAACTGGTATCTATCATATATAAAGAACTTTAAAATTCCATAAGAAAACAATCCAAGAAGAATGGGCCAAAGATTTGAACACACACTTCAGCAAAGAAAATATATGAATAGCAACAAATGCTTGAAAAATACTCTGATCAGTTGTAGTAAGGACATACAAATTAAAATAAAATGGGATGTCACTACACATCTGTTAGAATGATTAAAATTTAAAAAGACAGACCATACTAAGTGTTGTCAAGGAAACGCAGGAACTGGAACTTTCAAATAGTACAACTGCTTTGGAAAACACTTCGGCAGTATAAAATTAAGCCTACACATATCTATCCTATGATCCAACTGTTCTAAAACACCTGGGAACAATCCAAAGGCCCATTCTTAGGTGACAAGATAAACAAATTATAGTGTGTCCATAAAATGGAATACCACTCTGCAATTAAAAGGAATAAACTATTGACACATGCAACACGATGAATGAATCTCAAAATAATTAGGCTGAGAGAAAACAGCCAGATAAAAAAGAGTATATCTTATTTGATTCCATTTATAAAAATCTAGAAAATGTAAGCTAATCAATAGTGAAAGTAGATCAATGATCGCCTGGGTAGAGGTGTGTGTGAGAAGGAGCAGGAGAGAAAGAGTACCAAGGAGCATGAGAAAACTTTTGGCGGTAATGGGTTGATTGGGAGCATGGTTTCATACATATATCAAATCATATCAAATGTTATACTTTAAATTTATTCAATTTATTGTATGTCAGTTATACCTCAATAAAGCTGTTAAAAAATAGCAAACTATTTTCACCTCCCCCACTTCAGCTCATTCTCACTACACATGAATGAATATATCACTTTATAGGTTATATTAATGAGGAAACAGAAGCTTTGGGTGAGGGGTTTTGCAAAGTCACACAGTTTGTTAGTTATTTTGTTAGTTGCAGAATCAGCAATTGAATCTGGGACTGGCAATTTCATATATAGTGCTGTGTTTTTTTCCCCCACTTCTTCACATAGAAGTTTGAAAATAATTCACCAGGAACAAAGAAAAAACAAAAGATCTACCACAGTCCTTGCATTCCTCCTCTGTTCTTCCACTTTAGTGAGAGAGTAAATAATCCTGTTGTTGACATGGGAGGGAGTCGTTTAGTCCAATCTCATAATTTTATAGATGAGGAAATAGACCCAGACACCAAGTTTGCAAATGCAGAGGTGATACTTAGAGGAAAATGAGACGCCTGGTAAGAACACGGCACAGGGCGTCAGGACGAATCCACAGCTGAGTATGTGCTGATCAATTCATTGTGCTCAGTTAGAATATGTGATTAGAAAATCATTCTCTCCTCCCTGACAGAATCAAGGTTCCAGCTAAATGAGGAAGGATATGAGAATTATTTCACCAATTATAAAGCACCCTGCCTGTTCTCTCTTATAGTGTACAGACAAATCCAGGCTTTGCCACCTACTACTATTGATTTCTAGCACACTACTTATCTTCTTGGAATCAGTTTTTTATTTGTTGAATGAGATTGATGCCTACCTTAATAACTTTCAACAAAAAATTGGTTAGAATATACATACACACACACACATAGTGCAGTCATTCAGTGACTGTGATGTCCTAAGTGCTCAATGCATTTGGCCATTGTATGTGAGTATAGATGATTTAATTCGGTAGATGCGTGCACACTCATAACTCCCAGAAAAAAAGATGTTCAATGCTTATTCCGTGGGGTGATGAATCACGGACTGCCTTAACCTTTAGGAAAAACGTGGTTTTAATTCTACAGCGCTTCTATTAAACAATAAAACAAGTAGAGATGTAGCTATAAAATTCAAAATCAAGGCTGATTAAGACAAAAGAAAAGAAAACTTTTATATTTTTCTTTTTAGTCTCGTGTAGCTAAAAGTCAGCAGATCTGACTCTTGAAGAAATGGTACAATAGTGAGTAGATAAGCATATTCCACAGTTACTAAACTTGGATATTTCTAAAAGATCAGCAAAAGTATTGCCTTACAGAAGCAGATACAGGCCAAATATATTTTAGATTTCTAAGTATTACCAGCTTTTGCACGTTTATAGGAAAGGAATACTGGAGTAAGAGTCTGGAATCCTGGCTGTAGTTTTGTTTTTTGCACTAATTAACTGATGAATTGCTGTATTAGTTGCAGTTTCCTTACCTGTGAAATGAATGGTTTGGAGAATAAAAACTCTTTGGAACATTCCAATTCTAGTATTTTCTGAATTCAGACTTCTTATGAGATACCTAAAATCCAAACCCATAGTCCATTTCTCCTTTTGAAACTTTAAAATGGCATGGATCTGGTGTCAAGCAAATGCATGCTCAAAGGAGCACTGGGCAGTGTGATGCTCCACTCCCAGTAGGTCACATCTCTTTCTCTTTCTTTGCCAAATATTGACCTGTGACTTGAACGGTTTTCTACCTGTTGGTGGGGTTGACTGTCTCCTGTTCTCTCAATGAACTCTACTGAACGTTATTCTGAGAAGAATCCAATGATGATGAACCACTCTGATAGTGGTCTCTGAGCTGCTTGCTCATCCCACCTTTGCTCCCTTGTGCAGGAGGTATTTCAGTCTCAGAGTCACAAGTAATCCTCAGAAGAAATATGATGAAATGCTTTCTGCACTCATAGGAGACCCAAAGATTTGATGAGCTGTCATCCCCTGAGGAATTTCACTTTCTCCTCCTTAAGCCTTAATGATAAAAGAAGGAAGCACAGGGGGATTTCCAGTCACTCTGGTGGTGATGATTGAATCAACCATAAGTGCTACAGGGATATTTTTACCAGCCCAAAGCTGCCTTGTTGTTGTTGTTAGTGCCTGGAGTCGATCCTGACTCCTAGGGACCATGTGCACCTCAGAGCACAGAACCCTGCCTGGTCTTTTTGCACCACTATATCAGACAATGCTCTGCTGCTATTCATAGGATTTTCCCAATTTTTTTGGAAGTGAGTGGCCAGGTCCTTCTTCCTAGTCTGTCTAGTCTGGAAGCTCCGCTGAAACCTGTCCACCATGGGTGACCCTGCTGATTTTTGAAATACCAGTGGCGTAGCTTTCAGCGTCATAGCAACATGCAGCCACCACAGCATGACAACCAACAGATGGGTGGTCTGGTTCCCAGATCTGGAAACGAACCCAGGCTGTGGTGGTGAGAGCACTGAATCTTAACCACTAGACCACCAGGGCTGTCTCAAAGCTGCCTCTATGGTGTGATTTTGACAGTAATTTAGAAAGATCTATTTTCTGATGCCTGCAACTCCTTTCAAAGAGGCTGATTCTTTCCATGTTACATCTATATACATTTATATGATTATATTTATTTAACTTCCATGTTGCATATACCTATTTAAACTATCTTAATACAGTGTAAGGGACATGTGTCTGAAATTTAACATCACAAAACAAATTAATGAGATTTAAGCTTTCTTGAGACCATAGTTTGGTGAACAGGGAAAGGAAACCAACAATTTTTGAGAAGATTTATTTGCTAGAGACACTGCAGGGACTTTCACATGTGCGATCAATTGAATCTTCTGCTGATAATATTATTGCCTCTGGTTTCAGATGAAGTGAATGACTCACTGATTTAGAGATGAAGTGAGTGCGAGTTATTTAATTTTTCCAGGACCACACAACTTAGAAATGGTAGGGATCGGTCCAGTGGCTTAGCAGTTGGGTGCGCGTGCTCCACTACTGGTGGTCCATGTTCGGATCCCCGGCCCGCACCGACGCACCGCTTCTCCCGCCATGCTGAGGCTGTGTCCCACACACAGCAACTAGAAGGATGTGCAACTATGACATACAACTATCTACTGGGGCTTTGGGGGAAAAAAAAGGAGGATTGGCAATACATGTTAGCTCAGAGCTGGTCTTCCTCAGCAAAAAGAGGAGGATTACCATGGATGTTAGCTCAGGGCTGATCTTCCCCACAAAAAAAAAAAAAAGTGGTAGATTGAGAATGGAAACACTCATCTGTCTGAGTGTGGTGTTCATGCTTTTTCTCCTTTGATAAGAATCGTGAGAAGACTGCCATTCATAAGGCAAAGATTCTTATTCCAGGAAGATATCTAGGGTAGCTTACCAAAAAATTTTATTTTCTTATCTCATGTACATATTTGTAAGAAAAATAGGATGAAGGAAAGATAAAATTCAAACATTAAAAACGAGATTAAGTTAGTAAAAAATATGTGTGCTTTACCTTTATTTAATTTCAAGAGATGGCATGCAACTTTGTTTCAGCTTCCTGTTGTATAAAGAAAAACAAAAATGGGCAGTTGTAAAATCTCCCTACCTATACAATTTTTTTTAAAAAGCCACTTAATTTGGAAATGCTATATTATTTGAGAGAAATTTTCCTTCTAAAAAAAAAGAGATTCAAAAATAAAATCATTGAAGTTAATAAAAAGAATCTTTGTGATACCTTTCTCCGTTCCTTCACTTTCAGCCTCTGTATGTCCGGAAACATAAAGTGGGCTTCTATAGACAGCATGTAGTTGGATCTTGTTTTTTTTCAATCCAGCTACTTTAATTTTATTCTTAAATCTCATTTTATGATGAAAAGTTAATTCCTAATAACACTGACATGTTCTTTTACCTATAATACTTGTTTTCTTTTTCGTTTTTTTTTTTTTTTTTTTTTGTGAGGAAGATCAGCCCTGAGCTAACATCCATGGTAATCCTCCTCTTTTTGCTGAGGAAGACCAGCTCTGAGCTAACATCTATTGCCAATACTCCTCCTTTTTTTCCCCCAAAGCCCCAGTAGATAGTTGTATGTCATAGTTGCACATCCTTCTAGTTGCTGTATGTGGGACGCGGCCTCAGCATGGCTAGAGAAGCAGTGCGTCGGTGCACGCCCAGGATCCGAACCCAGGCCACCAGTAGTGGAGCACACACACTTAACCGCTAAGCCACGGGCCGGCCTATAATATTTGTTTTCAAGTCAAACTTTGGTTTGAAACAAATATTTGTCTCTCATTTGTCTAGCTGCATAATAATCCATTGTGTGGATGTACCATTGTTTATTTATAAAGTTTCCTGTTAGACATTTGAGTTGATTCTGATCTTTTGCTATTAGAAGAAAAAAATACAATAATAAATAGCCTAACGCATATGCTTTTTCCTTCTTTGACCAGTACATCACCTGAGTGGGTTCCTAGAAGTTGGATTGTTGGGTCAAAGGGAAATTTAATATGCAACTTGCTAAATATTCCAGTTTCCTTCCAGCTATGTACAAGAGTGCTTATTTCCCCACAGTCTTTTCAATAAAATTGGTTGTCAACTATTTGTATTTCTCATCTAAATTTACCTACCTATTCTCTCTCTCTCTCTCTCTCTCTCTCTCTCTCTCTCTCTATATATATATATATATACACACACACACATATAGGACCATCTAAAATTTGGAAAATATTCTCTGAAGGTAGTCATAATTTGCATTTTTTCTCATTGAGAATAATATACCAGTTGTAAATTTTTTGTCTCTCAGCTCCAAATCCATCCACATTTGCCTTGCTTTAGTGATATTGGACCTGGACACTATAAACACTTCCCCTTTTGCAGCTGGACAATATTAAGCTAATCAGTGGAGAACACTGGAGGGACACTGTGGAAGGAAAAGGCTCTCTTTCTAATACTGATGTCTTCTTTCCCTGTTACTCGATGGCATGTAGTAGCCAGTAGCATGTGGGATACCCAGTGGTGCTCACCCTTCATAAAGGTTGACCAGCACTCCCACAAGTAGCTTCCCATCAAGTTTCATCAGCACACCAGAGGTGACTTTCTAGTAAGTCTTGCTGGCACCCCAGGGGGTGGCTACCCAGTGAGTTTCAGTGGAACCCTACTGAGTGGTTTCTTGTTTGGCAGTCCTGGCCAGGGAATGTCTCTGCCATATAGCAAGCTACAGCCACACCCAGTACAACCACCTCTAAAGGAGCCTTGGAGATGGGGTCCTCTTCCAAGTTTGTTCTCCCTTGGTGCTCTGCCTCAGCCCCAGAGGTAGTAGCTGCTCCCTGTATCTGTTCTTCCTGTATACTTTGGACTTTTCCTGATCACTTGATAGTGAATCCCCTGTTGCCAGGTAGTAAGTCTTTATATTAAATTTTATCTGATAGAATTACTGTGTGGTTTTCTGTCTGCTAGCTGGATTCTGACTGATATAAAGGTTGAATATATTTTCAAATATTTAAGGGCCATTTGCATTTCTATTTTTGTGAAATGTTTATTCATATTTTGTGTCCATTTTTCCAGGGCATGTTTCTTACATAATTTGAATTTCTTCACAGGTCTTTTTCTTATTAACTTTTATATTTTTTCTATATTGGAGACATCATCTGTTGGTCTAGTATATAAGGTGTAAATTTTCTCCAATTTATCATTTGTCTTTTGATTTTCCTAAGAAATTTATCATGCAATAGGTTTCCTTTTCTTCTCTTTCTCTTTTTTTCTTTCTTCTTTCCTTTTCTTCCTTTATTTTTTTCCTTTATGTTGTCAAATTTATCAATTTTCAATTTTATTATTTCTCAATTTTGAGTTCTATTTATATTCAAAATTCAGCTTCAATTAAATTTAAAATTGGTATATTTGATAAGATAAAAAATAACTGTTAAACAGCCCTGTATTCACTCTGAATTCTCAGAATACTGCATGGAGATCAAATTGCATCCTAAGTTCTGATGATCCCCATCCTGGTGGCAGAGAGATATAGCATCATCTGGTATCTCTTTGAATGACACTCAAGCTGGGATTAAAATGAGTTCTCTTCTCATTCCAAAGCTCTTTGAGAGTCCCTCCTTTATAGCTGGGGTTGACTAGGACCTACCACCTATACTGCCCATGGTTAGTTACTCCTTTGTTGCCCAGTGGTCTCATTCCACCACTCTGTTATCACCTAGGGTCCTTACGTCCTGGGTCCCTTACCACTGGCCTCTTAGTGCCACATGACCTTTCTTCCAACCTCCATCCCTATTCCAATTCCACACAATTTAATCTCATTTAATTTATAACAGTTTGTTCCTATATAGTAACTAATTCACACTTAATTGAGGAAGAATTGTTTACTTATTAAATAAATCTTCATTGTTTGCCAATTACGTTTCAGACTCTGTGTTGATAGGAGCTTTCTGTATTTTCCCTCCAAGGTACCAATTAAAAGTAGGATATTTAAGACTTAACCAAAATAAGAAAAATATTGTCTGAATTGCTAGAGATAAAGCAAGACATCTTTTAAGTCTCTGTCCCCCAGCACTTAGCGCAAATTGCATTGATTAAATGATACTGAGAGAAAAATGAATTAGAAAGTCTTCTCAAAGTGGCATAGATAATGCAAATGATCATCAGATATCCATTAGTTTGTTTCAGAATCTGTGTTTTCTACATTGAAGATCTATTTGGGCAAATGGCGAACCCGGTAAGTCTCAATGTAGGCTGCATAGGCTGATAACTATTTCTTACTCTGGACAGTAGGGAATAGTGTCAAAGTGGGGAAACTCTTATTTATTAATCATGTATCTATTTTCATTCAATGCAGCAATCCACAGTCATTCATTTATTTTGTCCATAGGCTCACCCTATGAGGTAGGCATTAGTATTCTCACTTAAAAACAAAAAAGCCGAGGCGCAAAGAGATTTAGTGCAATATCTAAAGTCCCCAATCAGTGAGACACACAGCCGGGATCGAAAACCAAGACAGCCCTGTTCTCCCTGCACCTCCTCCCATCAGCCCTTCCCCATGATCCAGGGAGCATAACTTCCTATATGGACACAAAGTCCTTAGAGCAGGCAGGACCAGAGGCAGAGCTGCTATCTCTCTAACAGCTAACCTGCTATTTTGTGGATTTTTCAATAGTCCCAAGGGGACCAGGCCACCAAATATCAGAGGAGACAGAAGAATGGTGCTTAGCGGGGATTAGGAATATGGAACTGAAAATTCGTTCATCACTGGGCCCAGGTGTCCCGAGGGTAAAGAAGAGAAATATGAAAGGGACATGTGATTTCCTTAGTTTCAGAGGGAAAAAACAAGTAGATTAAAATGAGGTGACAAGAGGGATGCTGTCCCCGGAGACTAAGGAACAAGAAATATATCCTGTTTAAAATAAGTCAGGATGCTTACTGCAGAGTCTGGTCTAGAGACTCTACAATTGGAAATAACTGCAAAAACCATCACAACTGCACTGCAGGGATATATTGTTTATTTTGAAATGTTATTTTACTCTGATTTAACAAATTGGGATACTTATCTTTAAGGAAAAGTAAAAGAAAGTTACTCTGCTGAATGCAGAGTAACTCTCCTACCACAGGGAAGGTGTAAAGGGTTTCAGTTTTCCCATCTCTGTTAACGGATGGTGTCTAAAGTCCATTCCAACTGTGCCTCCTGCTTAACCTGGGAGAATTAGAGTGAGCGCCTCCTCTAAGAAGAAGGCTTTATTTACTTTGTTTCTTTTTTGCTGATTTTAGGCACTGGACAGGAACAAGCAAAGGGATCAAATAGAAGTCAAGCAGTTAAGAAAGGTAAGAAAAAGCTATAAAGGGTTTTGCCCATGTAACTTACTGACCTAAAAAATAATTCGCAATCTTGTTAATTTCTCCAATCACCCATAGGCCCAAAGTTCTGAGAACACTGAATGGCTAGAAAGTATGATAAATAAATACTCTGTTGTTTTTTATTATTATAAGATTTGTAAATCATTAGGAGAAATAAAGGCAGCAATAAATAATGTGATTTTCAGGCCTTTTTAAACACCAGATTTTTCAGGAAATCTCATTATTATTTTCACAAACTCCTAGAAATTAAAAACCCAGATCAAGAGTCTCTGGACTAGAGGATTGACTGCAAAATCTCACCAGGGGTAAGGGTATTCCTGCAGGGAAGCAGAGAAATATATTTGACAAAGTAGAGGGGAGGAGAAAACATGCAATTCACAGCACCAGATGTAAAACAAATGGTATTTTGCTAATAGTGCAAATTAATGAACATGAATTCTACAAAAGAAATTTTTAGTAATTGTAATTATATTTTCTCTTAAGGAGATTTTTTAATGTAACTAAATGTATTCTAGCACATTAATGAAGCTCTGAGAATTACAGTATCAACTGCTCTGTGTATTAGTGCTCACATCTGTTACTGAGAAAGTCATTCTAAATTACCTCAAGTGTTAAGAGACTAAGAGTTGCATTGGCTGGGTATAAATTAGACTCCATTAGGCTAACTCTGTGATTCTGAGAAAGAGTCACAAATCTTTTGTACCTTTTATGTGCAAAAAGAGGATTAAAATGTTGTCTATCTCATAGGATTTAAATAAAACACTGCAGGAAAAAATACTTAGCACAGTGCTTGTAGAGCATAGGAAATGCTCAACATATTTTAGTACTTGTTACTTTTACTCATCATTACCTTTCTTTGTGTGTCTAGCACACACACAAAAAAATGTCTGTGGCATTTTATTTTTTTCACTATTTCTGATAAAATAATACTCTTAGGGAAACTTTGTGGTTGAGGATGGGAGAAAAAGATCCATTCCTTATTTTTACTTCCTTTCTGGAGATGCTGTTCTTTTGAGGCTCAAACAGCAAGATTATTCCAAGGAAGAGGACCTAGGCTGTATATTTGTCCAGTGAAACAGGGAGAGAGTTGATGTAGTGTTGAGGAACAACAAATAATTTTGCATCAAGAGACCTATGTTCCTGCTCAGGATTCACCACCAATTATCTGAGAAAGCCCTATACTTCACTGACTTCGTCTAACAAAAGATGATCTTATTAATACTCTTGGGATAATATCTGCTTATCTCCTTCACTGATTTGTGGTGAGGCTCAGATAAGATAATAGGTGCAATAACACTTTGAAGCATTATAATACTGTATAAAAAACCCAGGTTTTATTATTGGTTGGGATGTTGAGCCCCTATTCCAACGGAAACTAGATGGAGCAGAGCATGGATAGGCACTTCTGTGTACGGCAGTGTCTGTGAGAACGGAACCAGTTCCTGCCCGCTCTTCTCCCCAGTTGTGCTCAGTAGATCTATTCTCTCCAATGTTAGCACAGCCATTGTGTTACTTTGGTCCTATGTTTTAATTTTATACAGTATCAAATAAATTTCTCCAGTGAGTGATAAAGGATTTAACACTTTGTCTGAGCTATGATTTGACAGGTAGCCTAGTACAGTTTTATCTATTGCTCGATAATCTGAAGTCAAGGAAGGGATAGGAGATTGGAGTGAAAGGGGAGAATTCCACTGGAGCTGTTGCTTAAACTTTTCTTTGGAAGACGTAGGCTGGGCATCTATTTTGAATTTTCTTTTTCCTTTTCTTTTCTTTTTTTTTTTTTTTTGGCCCTGTATTCAGCTTCATTACACATTGCAAGGGGTGACTCTTATTCCCACTTAGATGACCTGATGGTAAATTATTCCTCCAATTCAGTATGGTGGCTGGAATATTCCATGTGCTGCTGCTGGTGTTTTCTGGTTCTGTTGTGATCCTGTGAATCAGAGTGTTAAGTAGGGGTTTCCACTGCCGTGGCTTGTTCTATTACTTTCATCTGGAATGTCTACTTATTCTTACAATCTGATTCTCTAAATATTGGAGGGAGTTATTCAAAATTCTTGATACTTAACTGACACTTTTTTTTCCTGTAGATGCAGATGCTGGGAATTAGGGCAAGGTTGGAGCCATGCTAGCTGCATGGGACCATCCTCTGTCTCTCTCCTTGGTCGTCAGTTTTTCAAGTTCTCCTCTCCCCCAGGAAATTCAATTATTTTCTTCTTGTTGGACACTGTTGATTAATTTTGCTAACTTTCAATAGTTTTTATACATTCCATTAGTACTGCGGAGGAATAGTCAGTGGTCTGAATTCACTTCACCTTCTTGCTCCAGAAGTTGTGTCTAGAAGGCATGTTAATAAATCAATTAATTTATTTATCACCAATAAAGAAGAGAAATACATCATAGAAATAAGATCCTGTAATTATTCGACAAACGGCTAACGCGAGCTTGGTCTTAGTTAATGGGTATGAAGCACTTATTTCAAGGTCATTAGTTAGTAGATAGCACACCTAGATCTCAGGCACAGTCTTTTGATTTGACAAGTCCAATACACGTTTTACTATGTTTTTCACGTTGCACTCTTCTGTTAGAATTTGTATGCATGTATGTCAGTAAAAAGATGTTTATAGCTCTGTCATGTATTCATGTGACCAAACGCCATGTTCTGTCTTCTCTCTTATTGCAGCTCAAATGATCGGATATATGAAAGAAGTCCAAGGCAGGAATCAAACAGAAGGGAGAGAATTTTTCCTCTTAGGACTCTCAGACAATTCAGATCTCCAAGTTGTCCTCTTTGGATTGTTTCTGTTAATCTATGTGGCAACCATGGTGGGTAATTTGGGGATGATTGTGTTAATTAAGATTGATCCCTATCTCCACACTCCCATGTTCTTCTTTCTCAGGAGCCTCTCCTTTGTTGATGCCTCTTGCTCTTCGTCCGTCACTCCTAAGATGCTGGTGAACCTTGTGGCTGAGAATAAGGCCATTTCTTTCAGTGGATGTGCTGCCCACTTCTACTTCTTTGGCTCCTTCCTGGGGACTGAGTGCTTCCTGTTGGCCACGATGGCATATGACCGCAATGCAGCCATTTGCAATCCTCTGCTATGCCCAGTGCTCATGTCTGGGAGAATTTGCTCCTTGCTAGTCACTACTTAATTCCTAGCAGGCTTTAGAAATGCAGCCATACACACAGGAATGACTTTCAGATTATCATTTTGTGGCTCTGATAGGATCAACCAATTTTACTGTGACACCCCACCTCTGCTCAAACTCTCTTGCTCTGACACCCACATCAATGGCATCGTGATCATGTCTTTCTCTAGTTTTATAGTGATCAGCTGTGTTATGATTGTCCTCATTTCCTATCTGTGTATCCTCATTGCCATCTTGAGGATGCCTTCGTTAGAGGGCAGGCACAAAGCCTTCTCCACTTGTGCCTCTCACCTCATGGCTATCACTATATTCTTTGGGACAATTCTCTTCATGTACTTGCGCCCTACGTCTAGCTACTCAATGGAGTAGGACAAGATTGTCTCTGTCTTTTATACGGTAGTGATCCCTTTGCTAAATCCTCTCATCTACAGTTTGAAAAATAAGGATGTGAAAGGGGCCCTAAAGAAGATCTTACAGAAACACATACTGTAAAGGCGTGTTACACATCATCCTGTTATGTAGAAGAAAATATATTTTCATATTAATTTTATTGTCTGATTGCTTAAGCTTTTTTTCTGTGTTAAAGTAGATTGTTTAAAATGAGGTCTGCTTCTTAATCTCTTGGTGTCTTAAATGTGTGTCAATAGGCCTATATGATGAATCAACACAGTGGGGGAGGGTAGTATCTGATAAAGCAACAAAATAGTTGAAATTGGCTGATCTGAGTTTAAGTTTTAATTTTAGTATTTAGCTTTTCTTAATCTTAGTTTTATTATAATATGTTGGTGTCTTTGATTGGGATCTGGGCAAACAGACTCTGAGACTGATATTTATGCAGGAGGTTTATTGGAGAGTGTTTCCGGAACCATACCTGTAAGGGAGTGAGGGAATTGGGTAGAAAATGTTGAACTGTGATGAAATTGCAACACAGTACTCAACCGATTCCACTTGGAGCTCTGGACCTGAGGTGAGCCTTCGGAGATATCCTAACATGTGAAAAAAGGGCCAGGTATTTGTGCCTCCACAATGAGCAGTTTGGGATATGGATTACCCACCGGGAAGGGGTGTAATCTTGGGCATGGCAATATCTTTCAGCAGGGACATTCCGAGAACAGAACTCAGCTGTGAACTGTCAGTTGCCAATTCACTTGGAAGCCGAGTAAATACTTCAACCCTGAAAGGCAAATATGGGTAGTATACCACAGCATCCATTATAAATAATAACACTATTTCACTCACATGGATGTCAAGGGTACCAAATAAGATACAAGAAAGAGTCTTATCAGGTGTTATAATAATATGGGTACCACAGCAATTAACAGAGCAATAGTTTACTGACTTTTTGAATTAATTGGAATATTTTGAGGGTAGTAATCATGTACTTTAACGTTTTAATCTCTACCTCTCATAATCTTTCAGGTAGTTTTCAATAAACATTTCTCAAATTAAATTATCTATTTATTGCTCATTGTAGTGGATTGGGGGGCTGTCAATGTTGGAGCAGAGGGGAAACAACCTTTTTTGATGAGACGGGATGTTGAAGGAAGCCTAATGTTTTGGAATCAGGTAAATGTTTACTCCCTATTTCTTTCCATTCCACTATCCACTGCAGACCATGAGGGAGAGCACCAGTGCCCTTCATGCTGCAAGTGAGACCTCCTCACCCTTGAAAAATTTGTTAGAGACCACAAAGGAGGGGTTAACTCATCCTGTCCACTCTGAACTGTCCTCCCATCTCCTTATAACTTCCACTTTTATCTGTTAACCACAGTTTGTCTCAAAGACATTCAAGACTGTATCATGGCTGGCATCCTCCTTTATGTTCTCTTTCATTTTGACTCATCTACTGTAGTATCCATGCCTTACCTGCTTCTTGTTTCACCAATCTAAGAAAAATGGCCCTTTATCATTATTCATCACTACTCGCACATCAACATTTCACTCATTGCCCAACTGAGATTCCATGGCCCATCATATGATGACTCATTCTCAATCACTCTCAATTCCGTGGTTCTACTTTCTCTCCATTCTACTCATCTAATTAAATCCCAATTTAGTTAAACTTAATTGTTTATTTTCTCTGTCCTCCACTTAGGCTGCTTAGTGCAATTAGAGAACATCCCCCAGTACTTCACTCTGTCACTGATCTTTTCTCATACTTCATCCTCCAAAATATAAACAATTAGATAACACCATCCCCATCTTATCACCTCTAAATCTTTATATATATACTTTTCATCCCACCTGTCATAATGGATAATATATCCCTGCTTCTACCTAAGACCAGTTCTTTCACAACTTTGGGGCTTTCCGTGAACTTTACTTCAGAAATTATATCTCTACTCTCCCTAAGCATCAGTTTCTCAAACTCTAGTGGAATAGTCTCATCTGTTTACAAACAGCATCTGGTATCACTCTTCTTAACAATTTCCTTGGCTGAAAGTGCCATCCAGTCACCAACTTATTTCTCTGCTCCCTTTACAATTAATTTTTTCAGAAGAACTATCTCTAGTCATTGTCTCTACTTCCTCATGCCCCATAACTGTTCTGATTGTATTTCTGTACCACCCCTCCTTGAACCAAGGACACATGAGACTTGAACACTACTGCACGCAAAGGTAGCTCTTCTACGTTACTTTTGCTTGCTATTTCAGGAGGATTACCATGGTTAATTCCTTCAGCTACCCAAAATAAAACCCCTTTGTAGGTTTCTATCTCGCGTCAATCTGCCGATTTTCCTTCTTGCTCCACTGCCACATCTTCACAGATAACTTTGCTGGCTCTTCATCCTCATCCTGGTCTCCAAATCTTGGAGCCATAGAATTAATCCTTTACATTGGTTCATTGGTGCACTGCTTCTCCATCTGCACCCCCCCTCTTAGGTGATCTAAGAATAGTGCAATGATTCCAAAATGCTTAGCTCCAGCCCTGACCTCTCACCTGAATTCCAGATTAGTATATTCAATTGACAACCTGATGTCTAGGGATTTTTGGACACATAAACGGATTAAGAATTTAGCTTTCTTTACTTAGTTATTGTACTCATACACCTATAAAATAATGACAACTTTTGTACTCGTAGCAGGGTCTGTATCTTAGCATCATATCTATATGTCATTGGGCTTAAAAATGCCCTTTTCCATGTTAAGTTTTAAATGGTATTTTGTGTTATACTTCCTTAATTTGTGTAATACTTCCAAGAAAATGGACACCCTTTATATCTTTATTTACTCATAATTCATTCAAAAACTGTTCATTGATATACAAAATCTGCACTTATTTAATGTATATAATTTGACGAATTTGGGCATATGCATACTTCAATAAAGCTGTTAAAAATACTATTAATGTTCACCACCCAAATACTAATTACAACCCATCACCACACACGTGCCGAATTATCCCTTTCGCCCTCCTCCCTCCTCCCTTCCCCTCTGGTAACCACCAATCCAAGATCTGTCTCTATGTGTTTGTTTGTTATTATCTACTACTTAATGGCGGAGATCATACGGTATTTGACCGTCTCCCTCTGACTTATTTCACTTTGCATAACACCCTCAATGTCCATCCATGTTGTCACAAATGTCTGGATTTCTGTAACATGTACTGGAGATATAACAGGTAAGAACACTGACAATGATCTCATGTAACTTATATTTGAGTGAGGAAGAATTTATTGTTTATACCAAATGTGCATACATATATGCATAGATGTGTGTGTGTGTGCGTGTTTAACATGGATATGAGTGGTGCTTTGAAGAAAAATAAATCAGGCAATAAAATAGGGAGTGGTGACATCAGAGAAGAGCTCTCTGTGGAAATAACATTTGGGCAAAGTCTGAGTAGGGATAATATCATATGAGTGTCTATGGAAGAGCATTCCAGCTATACTTACAGTACATACAACATCCTTGAGGCAGGATTCTTCTTGGTTTGTTAAAGGAATAGTAAGGAGACAAGTATTGTGGACCAGAGTGAGCAAATGAAAGGAGGGAAAAAACTGTATTCAGGAAGGCATTTGGAGAAAGTGGCAGATTAAACAGTTCATAAATAGGTTTTAGACTTGACTTTATCTTATCACTTTGTAAGAACTGTTTCTCCCCAACTCCAGACTGTAAGCTGCATGAAGGAATGGACAAGACTGATTTTGTTGTCTACTCTGCCAGTACCAAGGATACTGTCTGCTCCCTAAAACAAATTCACTAAATATTTGTTGAATGAATTAACTAGTGAATGCAATGAGAGCTGTATTCTAGTAGAAACGAGTAGGGATTATATTTTAAGTGAAATTCTGAAATTTGGAGGCAGGATCTGACCAATCCTGTACCATTTAATTCAAGGTTATGCTCGATGGAGTCTCAGGACCTTGAAATAGTTTCTGCACTTCTCTAAATGCCTAATTTACTCGCCAGGGTATAAGTGGTTCACTGGAGAGAATGTAGTGCAATTATCAGTGAAAAATAAATGCATGTTTTAATTTTGGATTAGCTCATTTCAAGCTTTAGACTTTTTCTCAAGAGAATGATCACAGCCTTAATAAGGCTGACTCTCTGCCTCAGATTCAGAAGCAGTGTTTTCTACTCTTTGTGGAATTAATTAACCATGCCTTAATTCTGTCATAGCTGAATCCTTTATGACACTTCCATTTTCATCAAAGCTATAAATTGCACATTGTAAGACAGAAAACTTGTATGTCTCCAAAACCAATAAATAAAACAAAATTAAACTAATAAACACCTCTACTTCCAGTGTATTTTTTAAGGACAAAAGGTAAGATGATTTAATTTATCTCAAAGTGTTCAGATATAGAAAGTTTCCCAGAGGAACTCAAAAAACATTCAAGTACTTTAGACTAAACATCTCAATTGGAATATGTCTGAAACACTGAATTTCGTGTTACCAACTAAATGAACATGGATTTTTTTTAGAAGACAGGGATTTAGGATCACTAATAACAGACAAGAATTTTATAGAATGTTCAACATACTCATATACATACATACAGAAATGTATGTATATATGTATATCTATAGGTATATATACATATGCATGTGTGTGTGTGCAAAACAGGCAAATTTAAGTAATTTTAGAAAGAGTGCCAAAACACTTGGCATATTTAAGGCCCTCTAAAGGTCATTAGATAAAATAATTTTATGCTCTTATATGCACAATTTTCAGCCTTCATCTTGTGTGTGCTTATGTTTGTATATATATATATATATATACACATATATACACACATACATTTCTGTACATACATACATATCCATAAATATATATACATACATAAATATGTACACACATATATAAGATCATATGTATCATATAGAGTATAATTTCATTTATGTCAATTTATATGTTTATTACATATATAATGCAAGTATTTGTATATATATACGCATAAAGTAGAGCTCTATAAAATGGCTGCAAATTTTTAAAAGTGGTTATTTTGCAGGGTAGGATTTTAGCTGATTTTTGAGATTGAAAGATCAGTTGAAAGACTTTTGCAGTCATCTAGGTGAGAGATGTTGTTGACTCTTGGGCCTTGGTGGTAGGAATGAAGGTTGTAGGAGGTAGTTGGATTATTGATATAGATGTTTTAAAGGTAAAAGCCAACATAATTATTTAATCAACTGGTTACGGAGTGTATGAAAAAGAGAATATATTAATTTCTCCAATATTTACTTATCTGTTCATTTAATTTAATCTAAGCAAATGGAAGCATAGATTTGACACTGACTTGAGACAGGGAATACTTGTTTGCAGTAAATCAAAAGAGGGCACGAGGAATTTAGTTTTGGGTTATGTTGAGTTGCTATTTAACATTCCTGTGGAGATATGAGTAACCAGTTTAATTGTAAGTCTGGGGTTTGGAAGAGAGGTCAGGGCTGGAGATCTTAATTCAAGAGTTATAGGTATATAGATGGTATTTAAAGCCATGTGACTGAATAAGATCACCAAGGTAGAGTGTAGGTAGAAAAGAGAAGAAGATCAAGGACTGAACTCTTATCTACTCCAACCTTAAATGTCAGAGAGAGAGGAGGAATAAGCAAAGGAGTCTGAGAGGGAGCAACCCATATGGTAGGGGGAAAACTCAGAGTCTAGTGTCTTGGAAGATAAGAGAAGAAAGTCTTTCAAGGAATAGTAAGCAATCAACTCTGTCAAATGTTATTGATAGATCAAAAAGATAAGCACAGAGAATTGACCACTGGATTTGCCAAAATATAAAGACCCTGATATCTTTGGTGAGAGCAGTTTCCATGGAGTTATGGGGTGAAAACCTGATTAGAGATGGCTTAAGAGAAAACAGGAAAAACAGAATTGGATACAGAAAATATATTCAACTGTATCAGATTTTTAATTACCATGGCAAATGCAAGGAAATTGGATGATAATTGGTGAAGGCAGTAGGATCAAGGGAGGAGAGGAGAAAAGTTGGGAGTTACGGTAGGATATGGACAAATAGGGGTTGATCATCAAAGACCTCACACACACACACACACACACATTCATTTTTAAATAAAATAGTTTACTGAGTTTACTTACAGAATCTTGTCATTTTTTTACTATAATAAGAAAGTAAAGATGTTTATTATACATGTTCTCAGGACATCTTAAGAGGTAATCTTACCTATAGCAGAGAATGAACTATTTGATTTTTCTGGTATTCTTTTTGTACAATTTATTTCCTTGGTTTCTTTCTTATCCTAGGAGATGAACTATCCATTCTGAGAGAAAAGTATGAGAAATCACACAACAGTGACTGAATTTATTCTCCTGGGATTCAGGGATCATCCAGAGCTACAGTGCCTTCTCTTTATGGTGTTCTTAGTTGTCTATACGATCACTGTGCTTGGAAATCTTGGCATGATCCTATTAATCAAGATTGACTCACGTCTCCACACCCCAATGTAGGTTTTGCTCAGTAACCTGTCCCTTGTTGACTTCTGTTATTCTTCTGTTGTTACCCCTACTATGCTGGTGAATTTCTGGGTGGAGAACCCAGTCATTTCATTTAATGAATGTGCCGTGCAATTCTTCTTTTTTGGTTCCTTTGCTGGCATTGAGGGCTTCCTGTTGGCAGTGATAGCCTATGACCGTTACATGGCCATTTGCAAGCCTCTCCTTTACACAGTCACTATGTCCCCCCATCTTAATGTCCTCCTGGTGTTGGCCACATACCTTGCAGGCTTCATGAATGCTGCCATTCATACTGGCTTCACCTTCCAACTGTCTTTCTGCCACTCAAATGTCATCAACCACTTTTTCTGCGACATTCTACCCCTCCTGAAACACTCTTGTTCTGACACATGTGTCAATGAGATTGTCATGTTTGCTTTTGCCAGTTTTAATGAACTGAGCTGCCTCCTGACTCTTCTCATTTCTTATCTCTACATCCTCATTGCCATCTTGAGGGTCCATTCTGCTGAGGGGAGACACAAAGCCTTTTCCACCTGCGCTTCCCACTTGATGACGGTCACCATCTTCTTTGGCACAATCCTGTTCATGTATCTGAGCCCCAGCTCCAGCTCCTCAATGGACCAAGACAAAGTGGTATCTGTGTTTTACACAGTGGTCATCCCCGTGTTAAATCCTCTCATCTATAGTCTGAGAAACAAGGAGGTCAAAGCTTCCTTAGGTAAAATTTTTAATATAACCTCTTATTACTTTTGTACTTAGAATCATCAAAGCATGAGATTAAGGACTTTGAGGGAACTTAGAAGTGACCAAACCCACCTCCACTGACCCTGGACCCATTTCAGTCTGTCACGAGCTTTCTTTTTTCATTTATTTTTTTGATAGTGGAGTTGGACCAAATGTCCTAAGCATCCTGGGGAATATGATCACTCTGTAAATCCCACTTATTCCACAGAACTTCTATGCTTGAAAATAAACAAATATCACATTTCAACTCCCTGTTCAGAGGTATAAAACCCAGTATACAAGCAGCTGAAAGAGAAAATACTGAGTGGCAGGAGGAATGACTCCATTTTGTCCCCCATTCGATGACTCTCTTATTGGTTGGTTGTGCATGTAACTGACAGAAGACAGGTGATAGGGAGTAGACTGAACTAGAATATGGCCAGAGGACTGAAACATGGCTTAGAGACTGCCTCTTGTCCCCAGTGAACTAGAGAGAAACATCAGAACGAAATCCTGGTTAGAAGTGCTGAAGTCAAGTGTTTCTAACCTGGACAAGTGATCTAGACCACTGAGGGTGTAATGGGAACAAACCACAGGGTAAATGTAAGGGGGAATCACAGAGAAAAAACACCAAGGATCATAGAATGAAAGTTTCTGGGGCTTAGAAAAGAGGAATTCTTCATAATCCCTGAAAATACAGTGTCATGTGGCTTGATCTTTGAATGGGTAAGCAGTTTACACTTAAAGAGCTAGGGCAAGATGGATATCTTTTCCCTGATGCCTTAGCAGTTAAGCATACCTCTCTATTTTACTGCTGGTTGCAATTTGATTGTAACAACAATCAAGTTTTCCCCTGGTTTGACCAATATTTTCATAACTGGGATATCTCCCCAGTAGGACTGGATTTTCTTTACAGATAGTCACCACTGACATGTGAACATGAATATTTTAAACTGGTCAGAATTCAGTAAAATATACTAAGCGTGATCCTAGTATATCCCTTTCTCATCGAAAGACTGATTGTCGTCCTAATAGAAAAGTAGCCATTTAAAAGAGACTAAGGAATAATTTTGCTTTCAGCTACAGCCTATGGTTTTTGATAAGAAATTAAACCCAGATCTTATAATTTAATCCTCTCTTACTCTGCTTTTCAGGCATTGTGTATTAAAAACACATAATTTTTTTGCTAATCCAATGGTTTTTGTCCATCTTGTAGTTATTTTTATGGAGAGCTCTTCACATTTTAAGACACAGCACAAATATAATCTCCTTTTTGATTGTCCCTAACCCTTCTTCATCCTTCCCAAACAGTTACACATGCCCATTCCTGTGATTCTAAAGATATTGCAACACTAATCAAGCTCTTAGTCACAGAAACAAATCACAGAAATGTTGTGTAATGTTTCCTGACATAGACTGAGCACTCTTTGAGAAAATAAACCTCTTTATATCTACCTTTTCTCTCCATGTCTTTATAATCATCAATAAAAGTTTTCAAATTAAAAAAGAATCATTCCACAAAAATGTACAACCCAAGATTTCACAATGTTAAAAACTATTAAAACATCAATAAAATAAATAAATTAATTAAAAAAAAAAAAGAATCATTCCAATGGAAGGCACAGGGTGTGGGAAGACAAAATGTTGCTTCTGGCATCTGGAACTGAAAGTATTCAATAACCACAATTTCAAAAAGTTAATATTAGAAAAGAAAAGTTATCTTATATCTGGCTGGATGATCTGTTGGATAGTGTTCTATTCTTTTTAAAACAAGCTGTCCTATCTTCTTTGAAACAAAACATTTTAATAAGGAGATGATATTTCAGTGTCCTATATCTTTCATTTTACATAAAGTAAATGTGATTTCAACATATAGTAATAGAGTCTTCAGGACCTTTTCAGTGAATGACACAAAGTTAATTCAAACTAACATAGACCTGGAATTCTCTGTGCCACCAGGTCTCTCTCTCTGTCTCTCTGTCTCTTTATCTCTGTGTCTCTCATTTCCTCTCTCATTATGGATTCATTTATTCTCTTTCACAGACTTTTCACATGATGGTCTCAAGTTTGCATACTTTTAGGATGATTGCATTACAGGCAAGGCTCTGTCTCTTTAGAAAGGACAGCTATTACCTGAAATGGCTCAAAACGTCATTGTGTAGAGGTGTATGTATTTGCCTTTGTGTGTGTATGTTGGTGGTAAGGGTGGGGTCACGAATTATCAGAAGAAATCTTACTCTACAATAGCTACTGCAGTCCACTGTACATTTACTCAGTAACATTAAATTCCTTGCTTATCCACTGCTCATTTTATTTGCAAACTCCTAGTTTAGGCAGTGATGCTGTATGCTATTTATACCACAATAAGAGTATTAAAACTAGTGTTAACATTATTGGCAGATGGGTTAGATATTTTTCCATGTGATGCAATTTGTAGATTCCTTTTTTCAAACATATTTGCAACACTGCCTATCATAGTGCTTAGAATTCTGCTGATAGAAAAATGCAAGTATGTGCAGTGTTTTTAGCACATGGGATTGCAATGCTGATCAATATTATATTGAAAGTGATTGACGTGAGATTGCTTTTCACATACTGAAATGGTCAGGGGCCCTCCAACTAGCAGTATTAAAGTCAGTACATTTTGGCTTATTAAGTCTGCTGACTGCCTACTTATTCTCATATATTTAAAAACAAAACCCAGGAGTCAGAAGCTTCTTAGTATGTTTGTAATTGTTACACATAAACCTTTGGACTAAACTAGCCACTAGACCTGCTTTATGGAACAGAGGATCAGGAAAAAATCAAGCCATAAGGCATTACAGAAGACATGACTTTTAGGCTAAAACTTGGAAAATGCAGCTGTTGGTCCTTTGGTTTTTCTATAGTGCCTAGATTTGAGTTTCATGTGTTTTCTTCTTTCTGCTTATGTCAGACTGCCTAACCAACATAGAAATATCATCTTCACTTATTATACTGATGTTTCAGTGTGCCTAATTCTCAAAGACTATGCAGTGTGTGTGATGGATAGATTTAGAAATTCATTGGTCCCATCAGCCTGGGTGAACACTCTTTGGGGCCCTGTCTCCACAGAGAAGGCCTGTGAGTAGTTGCCTTGACAACCCCTGTTCACTGTTTAAAACTCTCCATCTGACTACCTCTCTTCCCCCTCCCCCTTCTCTTTCTCCTCTTCCTCCTCCTTCTCCCCTTCTTCTTCTTCTTTCCACCTCCCCCCACCACACCCCAGGCTTCAGTGACAGTGGGAACAAAGAAAAGAGAAGAGATAAAAGATAAACCATATAGCTTTCTGGATTCCATTCTTGATGTAATTGTTAAAAAAAGTTCTAGTGAAGAACGGGTTTGAGGAAAACTTTAGCTTTCAATGTTTAAGCCTTCGGTTTGCATTAATCTCTAGTATGAAAGAGCCCTTATAACATTGTGCTGTGTTGTTTTTTTAAATCAGTACCTCAGTATTAAACAACCAGTGAGTAATGTGATCTGCTTGACTCTGAGGAAAGCAAAATTTATCTTTACATCATAATTTATGGAGGCAAATTTACTCACAATAAAATGTACAAATTTTAAGTGTACAGTGTAATGCAGTTTGACAAATGTGCAAAACCACGTGATCACAATTCCAGTTTTCAAGGCTACTATGCAGCTGGGGAGAAGGCGTGGGAATAGGACAAGTAAAAACTGCCAAGAAGCTCACTCTTTTTAGCAAGATTCTGTCATTTTTCCAGACTAAACACTTCTAAGATTCTGCCAGCCCTTGATTGATTTCCAGCATTCTGAAAAAGTTGTTTTAGATAACTTTTGCTTGTGTTCTCCTTGCTTTCATAGAGGAGCGGGTTTTGAGAGGTCACCATGAAGCCCAGTGCCTGAGGATTACTGTGGATAGTAAACCAATTTGCTGTTTCCCTGTTTAACTTGAGGGGTGACGCAGGGGTCTTGAGGATTTGTGAGCTGGTTTTGCAGAAGAAATAGAATGCCTTCGGGAACGTTGAGATCACTAGATAGCTGGATGGGCGCCCTCAGCAGCCATTGAAGTTCAGAAGTCAGACTGCCCAGGGGCTTAGAGGGAGTGACCCCTTGTTTCTCTGAAGCTTCTCCTGCTGAGCCCCTTAGCTCTAGAAACACCTCCTACTTCCTGTTCTTGGAGAGGCAGATTTGAGTGAACACAGGCTCCTGCCTTCTTATTTTGGCCAATGTGAATAGATCTTTTTCCTTCTCCAAGTACCAATGTCTCTGTGTTTGTCTTGCTGTGCATCGGGCACAGGAGTTTGAGATTAAGAGGTTTGGTATCAATCACTCTACCATTCAGAAAGTTGGGTCCCATCTCCATATAACGCTTTTGAGATTCATTTAAGGTGTGTGAGTAGGTTGTTCATTTTTATTTCTACATAGTAGTCCACTATATGCATGTATCAAAGTTTGTTTATCTATGACTCTGCTAATATAAATTTGAGTTTCTTTGTGGATATATGTCCTCTTTTCTCTAGGTTAAATACTTGAAAGTGGATTTATTGGGTCATAAATTTTTAAGAAATTGTAACTTTTTAAGAAAAAGAATGCCAGTTTTCAAAGTAGTTGAATTATTTTACATTCCATCAAGTAGTGTATGATGAGGGTTCCAGTTGCCTCATACTATCACTGTCAATCATTTTAATTCTTACCATTGATGAGATTGTGAAGTAGTATCCCATTTTAGTTAAAATATGCATTTCCTTGACAATTATAGGTACTGAAGTTCTTTTCATGTGATTATTGGATATTCTTATATCCTCTTTTGTGAAGTGTCTGTTCACATCTTTGATTTTTTTAAATTTAATTGGCTGGCTAAATCAGTGAATTGTGGAGGATCTTTATGTATTCTGAATACAAGTTCTTGTCAGAATTACTTAATGGGAATGTTTTTCCTAGTCTGTGGCTTGCCTTTTCATTATCTTAACATTATTTTTGAACAGTGCACATTTTGAAACTTGATGACACAAAAAATATGTATTTATTGTTTCATAATTAATGCCTTTTTGTCTTTCCTAAGAAATCTTTGGTTACCTCAAGATCACGAAGACAGTCTTCTATTTTCTTTTCCCTAGAGGACTTGTAGATTTAGTATTTACATTTAGTTCCATGATCCACATCAAATTAATATTGGAGTATTGGAGTATGATGTGATGTAGGAATTAAAGTTAAATTTTGCTATACAGATATTCAATTGTTCCATTGCCATTCCCCATTGAAATACCTTTGTACCTTTGTTCAAAAATCCACTGACTATACCTGTGTGGATATATTTCTGGATTCTCTATTTTGTGCCATTAATCTATTTGTTACCCTTAGATCCACACATTGTTTTGAGTACTATAAATTCTTATTAACTCTTGAAATTAGGTAGTGTAGACCATTCAGTAATTTTTCTTTTCTCTCAAAATGATGTTGGCTAATCTAAGTCTTTTTTATATGTGTATATATTCTATAATCAGTTTATTGATTTTTGAAAAAATAAGCTTGCTGAAATGTTGATGGGACTGGCATTAAAACTATTGGTCAATTTAGGAAGAATTGACAACTTAGTATTGAATTGATAACTAAATAAAAAGCAATGGGATATATTAGAGTATACGAGGCAACCATTTGGTTTAAAACTAATTAGGCCTGGCCTTGTTTTTCTGAAAAGGACTGATGTGGCCTGTTGGGCATGTATTATACTTCCAATTTAAACATTTACAATGTCCCAAAGGAAAGAATGATGCCCTTAAAGACAAGGATGTAATTTCCCCCCATATTGGTTTTTCTTTAAAGATAAGCATCTCCTCCCAGAAACTAAGAATTAATTATGGATCTGCTGAGTTCACCTTATGACCACCGACCTGCTGTGCCAGCAAAGAAATCTCATAACTACTGTGAAAGAGATATTCCTGTCATATGTGAAGCATGCTCTTTGTTCCAAGACAGTATATAACCACTCTGTACACCTCACTTCTTTGGAGTTCTACCTTCCTTCATGAAGGTACTCTCCCGGGCTATATGGTCCTTAGGTCTGGCTCATAATGAACTCATCTCAATTTTTACTTATAGATTAATTATGGATTATTTGCATCAACAGAACATTCCAATCTACAAGTGAGATATATCTCTCCATTATTTAGGTCTTCTTTAATTTCTCTCTGCAGTGTTTTGTGATTTTCAGTATGTGTCTCTTGCACAGTTTTTATTATATTCATTTCTAAGTAGTTTATGCTTTTGATGTTATTATAAGTGGTATTTTAAATATTTTATTTGCCAGTTGTGGTTGTTTTTTACACAATAATATAAATGATTTATGTGTATTGATCTTTTAATCATGTCACCTTCTGAAATACATTCTTAACTTTTCTTTTGCATCTATATTTTAGTTTATTTTCAGGTGTACAACTTAATGATTCAATATCAGTATCTATTGAGAAATGATCACCACAATAAGTCTAGTTAACATTTCTTTTTGTATTTTAAGATGAGATTCTATGTAAACTATCATGTGATCTGTAAATAACACAATTTTATTTTTTTGCCAATCTGTATACTTTTATTACATAGATTAGAATTTCCAGTACAATGTTGAATCTACTATAACTTTAAAAAGATAGCCAATTGAATAATCACAAAAATACGAGTAAAAGGGGCTGGCCGAGTGGGGCAGCAGTTAAGTGCGCATGCTCCGCTTCGGCAGCCCAGGGTTCGCAGGTTTGGATCCCAGGCGCACACCAACACACTGCTTGTCAAGCCATGCTGTGGCGGCGATCCATATAAAGTAGAGGAAGATGGGCACGGATGTTAGCCCAGGGCCAATCTTCCTCAGCCAAAGAGGAGGATTGGCGTCGGATGTTAGCTCAGGCCTGATCTTCCTCACACACACAAAAAAAGTACGAGTAAGAAACTTACAGTGTCAGAAGGATGTTTCCAACTATCTGACTATTGTGACATTTGTGTAGCTAAGTCACTAGGGGTCCTTTTAGCAGACACATGTCAACTGGTAATTGCAATTGAAGCACAATGATATTAACTAAGGAATTCATGTCATCAAATATAATTTACATAGTCTTCTGAAGGCTTTCTAGGAAAGTAAAACAAGAATGCGTCAAAGTCTTCTTTGAGTTAGTATTATACACTTAGGTAAAGTCTGGATCTTCTAATCTTATTCATTACTGTACAAATAAAGGAACATCAACTTCTTATGTGCAGACTTCTGATCAAGTGACCCCATATGGAAAAGGATGGGTACTTGCCCTTCCAAGTCTAAAAATGCTAATTCACTACTTTTTGCCTGTGCATTCAGTTACTACAGAGCTAGTCCTGTTTCTTGTTGAAGAACAGTTTTTATAAATCTTATGATTATTACAATGTTATTATATGTTAAAGTATATTAGAAAATACTTAAATGCATACATGCAGAATCACTTTAGGACAAATTTTCTTCAAACTAAAAACTGACATTCTGTTTAAAGAAAGCTCAAATCTTCCACTATTTTTATGTAAAACAAGAAATCTCCATATTAAGGCCTCAGGAAATGAGGGCTCCGCAATCCTAAGATTAGCTCTACAATCTTACAAGAAACTTTTATTTCAAGGGAATATTTAGCAGTAGATTTTATTCTTTAAATTTTATTATTTTATTTGTGCAGGAAATCAGGAGCAAATTGAGATAAACATTGAAATAGAGAAATCTTTCCACTTCAATTTGAAAAAAAATATTGTAATGCTCAAATCTTCTCAAATGTGGTGAGTTGATAATTGTCTACATTTTGACATTGATATACAGATTTATCTCATGACTGATTTCTTACAGTGTAACACATCATTTGGAGAACTAATAAAATCAGAGATGCTTCTCTTGGTCAGACTACACTTTGATTTCTTTGATTGTATTGACTTGGAACTATTAGTGCACTGGACAGACTAGTGAAAATATCTCTATATTTCTTTATTCTCTAACAAATGCAGCATCAAACAATGTTCAAATATTCTTTATTCTAATTTCAACCCTCCTCCTAAACCACCAATTTTAAGAATCATCAATTTCATGAATGATCCTGGCTCTCAGACTCATTTTTGCTTCCTAACATGTTGATGAAATTAACTCAATGGGGCAGATTGTTCCAGTATAAATCCATAATGTCCACACTCCAAAGTGTCCTCACCCCTGACCAGCGCTTCTACTTCCTTCCGTTGATTATGTCACCGTTTTGCCCTCCTTGCTCTTTCTGCTCCTCAAATTTTCATTGACTTCATCGTCCTTCTCCTCACTCTCGTTAGATGACCTAACCTCAGTGTTTATAGAGAAACATTGAAGACTTCTGCTGAGAATCCTCTCATCTTTACTATACCAAAAATACAAAACTTATCTACCCATGTTTCCCTCCTTCCATATTATTAAAGATGATGACTAATTTCTCTATCTGTGCTAAAAATCTCACGCACTCGGTACCAAGCAGCGTACACAGATGTAAGGTAGAAATTTTGGCCTCAAAGGAGAATCTAGGATCTCAAAGCACCAAAATAAAGTTATACTCTTGAGGAAAAAAGACTATTTTATTTGGATGTTTTAGAATTGTTTTTAAAATAGCCTAGAGAATGTAACCAAGAAATACATTATAAGTCTTCTCCCATCATTTTTACAAAATATGGAAGTCAACTTATACAGGTAGGTCATTTTATACATTTGTTCACTGAAAATATGCTTGTTCTTTTCTGTGCAGATTAATATCCCACCAATGTTGAAAAATTATTTTTATCAATTTTACTTGATTTTTCTATTCATATGTTAATATTTCATGACATCGCTAAAAATTAATTATTATATGCAATCTCTTCTGATGTATACATGAAAACTAGATAAAAGTATCCTTATGGTGCAATTCTGAGGTACAATATTTCCAGCTGTATCTTATTTTCACAAAGAATTGAGAGATAGTGGCTCCAGGTGGGAGCCAGGGACACATTTAAACATGATCTGTATTTCCCTAGATAAATATTTTCATATGTGTTAGTTGCACATAAAATGGGGACAGAAAAACCTCACATTCTTCTCCAGATACTTGTATTCCTTATTTACTGCACAAATTCTAGCTTCTCAGAAAGGTCTTTCTTTGAATGGCCATCTAAAAGCATCCCAGCCTCCATTTTTCTTCATAGTGTTTGCTTCTAACTGACATGTTATCCATCTTTATCTGTGTGTTTAACATCGGTACCTTTTCCCACAACGTATGCTCCACGAGGATGGGGAATTCACTCACTGCTATAAACCCAGAAGCTGGAACAGTAAAAAAAATCAATCTTTGTAGCGTACGTTAATAAAGGAGTGGGTGAATTTACAAAGCAGAGAGAGCAATTCTTCATTCTGTACCTTCTAAGCCATATGTCAAGAGATAAATTTACTAATTCAATGCCTTCTGAAGGAAATTAAGCCAAGCAATTATGAATTTCAAGTGAAAATGCTGTACTGAATATTTATTTTTGATTTTGCATCTGGAAAATAGGATATCTGATCTGGAGGGATGCTAGAAATCCAACTTGGTTCAGTTTTCCATTTGAATGATGCCAAGGACCTGTTGTTTTTTGTATCTGATTTTAATTCTTGTGCTTTTTTTCCCACAAAATTTGAAAAAAAAAATATGGAGTTTTCCATTATGACAGGTTTCAATGTGTGATGTGTTTGTTGAAAAAAGAGTAACTTCCCAATAGATGAGTAGATCAAAGACTAAATGATGAAATGCATTTACTGGAAAAAATGGAATAAATGCAGAATCTGGATCAGAGAGAATTCTTCACTTTCAGTTTTCAAGAGATAAGAAAATGTCTTCTCAAAACCACACTGTAGTGAGGGAATTCATTCTCTTGGGACTCACAGACAATCCAGTGTTGGAGAAGATCCTGTTTGGAGTGTTTCTGGTGCTCTACCTAATCACACTGGCAGGGAATCTGTGCATGATCCTGCTGATCAGGACCAATCCTCACCTCCAAACGCCCATGTATTTCTTCCTTAGCCACCTCTCCTTTGTAGACATTTGTTATTCCTCCAACATTACTCCAAATATGCTGCACAACTTCCTCTCAGACCAGAAGACCATCTCCTATGCTGGATGCTTCACGCAGTGTCTTCTCTTCATTGCGCTGGTGATCACTGAGTTTTATATCCTTGCTTCCCTGGCATTGGATCGTTATGTAGCCATTCATAACCCTTTACATTACAGCACCAGAATGTCCAGGAACATTTGTATCTCTCTAGTCGTGGTCCCTTATACTTTTGGCTTCCTCAATGGACTCTCTCAGGCACTGCTGACTTTTCACTTATCTTTCTGTGGCTCCCTTGAAATCAATCATTTCTACTGTGCTGACCCTCCTCTTATAATGTTAGCCTGCTCTGATACCTATGTCAAGAAGACGGCAATGTTTGTAGTTGCTGGTTTTACTCTCTTAAGCTCGCTCTTCATCATTCTCCTGTCCTACCTTTTCATTATTGCCGCCATTTTGAAGATCCGTTCTGCTGAAGGCAGGCACAAAGCCTTTTCTACTTGTGGTTCCCACCTGACAACAGTCTCCATATTTTATGGAACCCTCTTGTGCATGCACTTAAGGCCCCCATCTGAGAAGTCTGTAGAGGAGTCCAAAATAATTGCAGTCTTCTATACTTTTTTGAGCCCAATGCTGAACCCATTGATCTACAGTCTAAGGAACAAGGATGTGATCCATGCCATGCAGCAAAGGATTCAGGGAAATTGTTCATGAAATTGCAGTTTAGCCATCTGTTCATTTGAAATGACTAAGTGTCTGTGATAAGATAGTGATTAGCACCTAGAAATGAGTAAGAGAGAGGTCCTAAATGTAATAGATTCCCTCGTTCCAATTTCTTTTTGAGGATCAGCATCATTTAGTCTGTGGAACATTTTCTTAATTCATAAGAAACTTCCCTTTTTGTTAAGCAAAGTGTTGTTAGCAACCATTCCTAGCAACCAGAATATGCTGATATCCAGATTTATAATCCTATTTGAAAAATATATTTTAGAATCATTTTAAAAGTACTCCATATTTTGTCTAAATAATTGTATGCTTCCTTTTATTTTTCAGTCCTAAGAACCACTGTGGCTTTCAGGAGCCAAACTTAAACTTAGTCTTGGCAATTCTCTTAATCTAATGGTTGATCTCTTTGTAGTCTTTTTTTAAATATTCTATTTATTTATTTCTATTTGTGATTTAATGTTTTCGTTGTGTACGTTTTGGGGTGAAAGTCACCTCAGAATTTCTTTAGAGACAGGATAGAACATAAATCAACATGCATAAAAATAATCATAAGTGACACTCAATTATACTTTGGTTCTCATTTTTATATCACTATTTATTTTAATCCTTGCAACTGAACTAGTGAGAAAACTATGACCTCCATTTATAACATTTGGAGTCTTAGGCACAGAGAGGTTAAATGACTTACCCAAAGTCTCTCAGCCACTAAGTAGCACAAAGGCAAATCCCTCGATTCCATATTCTTTCTCTTTCCAACTCACACTGCAGTGGTTAAACTCCTCAGCACTGCAAATGCAGGACAGAATGCAGGGGATAATAAACCAATGAGGTTAGTGCTGTACACGAAATCATGGTGATTGTGATGAGAGTGATACAGCTGATAATAGCTAATGTGGATGTCTTCTGACATTTCAGGTAAAGATGGTAATTTGTGTGCAATATAATTTGAATTACCTCACTGTTCCATGTAAAGCAGGCAATTTTTATACATGGTAGACTTATTTAGATAGTATTTTATGGATATATTTTCCAGATTATGAAAGCACACAGGTTCATTTTAAATAACTAGAAAATGCAGACAGAAATGAAGAAGCTACATTTATCAGTGATATGTCCTAAACCAATGGATAATTTCTGTTTATGTTTTTTATATTTCTTCTCAATAATTTTATGCATATATATTAATTAATAAAACAAAATTGGAATAATTTGCCATATACAAGTATGAACATTGATTTTCACTTGATGGTATAATGTTTGCATTTCATGTGGACTAAATGTTTTCGGTGAACACCATTTTTAATGTAGTATAAAAATTAATTCATTTTGAACTTAATTACAAAAATAATACATATCAATTGTAGAAAAACAAGCTAAAAAATATAGGGAAAGATATAAGGAATGAAAGCAAAATTTGCTTGTAATCTCCTACATAAAGAGAGCTGCTCTCAACATTTTGGTATATTTTTTTCCACTTGATTTATCTTGCAAACCATTATTCCAGCATATTGATGTATCCTATTTTTAAGATTGAGTCGTATCTCTATGTATGTATCGCTCTGAATGTTCCTAGAGGTGTAATTGCTGAATTAAATACTTTAAATGATTTTGAAGCTCATGCTAATTTTTTCTGTGGTAAATTTTTCTCCAGAAAGCTCCTAACAATTTATACTTATGACAAGTAATATATGAGATTAACCTTTTCACTATACCATTATTAATATTAGAAAATGTTATTTTTCCTCTTTACATGGTTCCACATCCAAACTCGCTGTTTTGACTTATGTCATCCAGTATTTTTGATGAGTTTTTTTTTTTGTGAGGAAGACCGGCCCTGAGCTAACATCTGCCAATCCTCCCCTTTTTGCTAAGGAAGACTGGCCCTGGGCTAACATCCGTGCCCATCTTCCTCCACTTTATATGGGACGCTGCCACAGCATGGCTTGCCAAGTGGTGCGTCGGTGCCCGCCCGGGATCCAAACCGGCGAACCCTGGGCCGCCGCAGCGGAGTGCTAGCACTTAACTGGTTGCACCACTGGGCCGGCCCTTTGATGAGAAGTTGAATGTTAATGTGATTTATTTATTTAACCGATACTTATGTAGTATTTAACACATACCAGGCACTGTTCTAGGCACTTTATAGATTAATTTATTAAATTCTCATAACAACCACATGACTACTACTACTTACTATTATTACTATTACAGATGAGAAAACTGAAGCACAGAGGGGTTAAGTAATGTACTCAGGGTCACTTGGCTAATACATGGCAGAGCCATTGTCAAAATCAGGAAGGCCATGCTCTTAATTTCTATGTTCTGCTTTCGTTCTTTTGTAGTTGATCTATTTTTCTTTCTGAATTTTTTCAAGATCTTTATCCTTGGTAGTCTAAGTGTTCATGATTATGTACTTAGGTATAGATTCTTTTAAAATTTCAGTTTATTTTGATCGGTGCTTGGCTGACTCTGAGGCTGAGGACTTGTGTTCTTCAGTTCTAGGGAATGCTCCTTGATTGTTTCTTGACCTCCTTTTTCACTGCCCTCTCTGAACTCTGGATCCTGATCCTCCTAGACTGATTTATTTTTCTTTCGTCTCTCTGTTCTCCCCCTCCTCTCCTCCTCCTCTTGTAGCTTTATTGAGGTATTATTGACCTACAACAAACTGCACATATTTAAAGTGTACAGTTTAATACATTTTGAGATATGTGTACATCCATGAAACCATCACCATAATCAAGATAATGAGCGTCACCTCTAAAACATTCCTTCTGGCCCTTTGTTATTCCTCCCTACAACTGTGTGCTGCCTGTCGTTAGTCAACCACTGATTTATTTCTGACTCTGTAGATAAGTTTTCATTTTCTACAATTTTATATACATGGAATTATATAATATGTACTCTTTGTTTTACCTGGCTCAGTTACTTTCATTCAGAATAATTATTCTAGAAATTCGCCCATGTTCTTACATATATCAATAGTTCATTTCCTGTTATTTTTGAGTAGTATTCTGTGTTGTGCATGTGTCACATTTTGTTTGTTCCTTCACCTGATTGAGGAACATTTGGATTGTTTCCAGTTTTGGGCTATTAAAAAAAAAAACTTGTGTGAACATTGGTGTACAAGTCTTTGTGTGGACATGTGCTTTCATTTCTTTAGAGAAAATACTCAGGAGTGAAATGGTTGAATTGTGTGGTAGGTGTGTGATTAGTTAAAAACTTGCCAAGCTGTTTTCCAAAGTGGTTGTACGATTTTACATTGCCGCCAGCATGTGTGCAGGTTCTGGTTGCTCCACTCCCTCTCCAGCACTTAGTCTGGTTAGTCTTTTTTAGTTTTAGCCGTTCTAGTCTAGTGTTATCTCACTGTCGTTTTAATTTTCATTTGACTGATGACAGATGATGTTGACCATCTTTTCAGGTGCTTATTTGCGTGCTGTATATCTTCTCGAGCAAGGTGTCTATTCAGATCTTTTGCTCATTTTTAAGTTGGGTTGTATGTCTTATTGAATTGTAGAGTTTCTTACGTGTTGATATATCTTTTGCAGGTATTTTCTCCTACTCTGTGGCTTACCTTTTTACTTCTTACCAGTGCAAAGAACAGAAGTTTTTAATTTTAATGAAGTCTGTTTTCTATATATTTTTTTATATTTCCGCTCTTTGCATTGTATTTAACAATCTTTGCCAAAGCCAAGGTCACTAAGATTCTCTCTTGTGTTTTCTTAGAGATGTTTTATAGTTTTAATTCATCCCATGGTTTCTGTTTTTAGTTTTTTAATATGATGAATTACATTGATTTTGAAATGTTAAACTCGCCTTGCATTCCTTGGGTAAATCCCACTTGGTCATGGTATATTATTTTTATATACTGTTGGATTCAATTTGCTAAAGATTTCTTCATTTACGTTTTTACATTTATGTTCAAAAAGGATATTTGTCTGTAGTGTTCTTGAAATGTCTTTGTCTAGTTTTAGTTTTTGAGTAACCTTGGCCTCAGATTGAGCTGTGCGGTATATACCCTCCCCAGTTTTCTGGAAGGGTGTGTCTAGAATTGGTGTTCTTTCTTGCTTAAATTTTTGGTAGAATTCACCAGTGAAGCTTTCTGGGCCTGAAGTTTTGGGGGAAGCTTTTTGTCTAGAAATTCAATTTCTTTAGTAGATATAGAGCCATTCAGATTATCTATTTCTTTTTGAATGAGTTGTTGTAATTTTTAACTTTCACAGGTTTTGTCCATTTCATCTGAGTAGTCAAATGTGTTGACAAAAGTTGTTCATAGTATTCCTTATTATCCTTTTACTATTGATAGCAAATGTGGTGATGTCACCTCTCTTATTTCTGATACTAATTTTGTCTTTTCTCTTTTGTTCCATTAATAGTCTGGCTAGACTGATCTCAAAGAACTAGCTTTTGGTTTCATTGATTTTTCTCTGTTGTTTTTCTGTTTTCTTTTTCATCAACTTCTGCTCTTATTTGTTTCTTATGCTCACTTTGTGTTTAGCTTGCATTTCTTGTCCTTATTTGTTAAGGTGGAAACTTAGGTCATTGCTTTGGTACGTTGCATTTTCTCTAATAAAGGTGTTGAGTGCCATAAACAGCCTTCTAGATACTGTTTCAACTCTATGCCACAAATAATGACATGTTGTGTTTTCATTTCCATTCAGTAACAAATATTTCCTGATATCCTCTTTGACTTCTTCTTTGGTCCATTGCTTATTTAGAAGAGTATTATTTAATTTTCAAATATTTGGGGGATTTTCCAGACTTTTTTTCTGTTATTGATTTCTAATTTAGTTCCCCTGTCAGAGAACATGCTTTGCATAATTTGAATCTTTTAAAAGCTTATCTGATTTGTTGTATGTCCCAGGATGTGGGCTTGGTAAATGTTTCATTTTGACTTTAAAAAGATATATGTGCTGCTGTTATTGGGTGGAGTGTTCTATAAATGTTATCACGTTTGTTGATAGGATATGAAAGACTTGATCAACATTTACTGATTTTCTGTCTCCTTGTTCTGTCAATTATTGGTAGGGGTGTGGAAATCTCCTATTATAATTTTTTGGATTTGTCTGTTTCTTCTTTTAGTTACATTGTTTTTTGCTCCTTGCATTTTGAAGCTCTTTTATTAGGTACATAAATGCTTAGGATTGTTATGTCTTCTTGATGAATGTACTCCTTTATCGTTATAAAGTGGTCCTCTTTACCCCTGGTAATATTCTTTGCTCTGAAGTCTACTTTGTCCAATAGTAATGTAGCCAGATCTTTTGACTAGTGCTAGCATGGTCTATTTCCATCCTTTTACTTTTAGCCTGTTTGTGTCTTTATATTTAAAGTGTTTGTTTTTGTAGGCAACATACACTTGGGTCTTGCTTTTTTATAGTTTGATGATCTCTGCCCTTTTTTTTTTATTGTGGCAAAATATACATAACATAAAAATTGCCATTTTAACCATTATAAGGTTTAGAATTCAGTGACATTAAGTACATTTACAATATTGTGAAACCATTGTGACTCTTCATTTCTGTAACTTTTTCATCATCCTAAACAGAAACTCTATACCCATTACACAATAATTCCCTGTTCTCCCTTCTCCCCTACCTTCTGTCTTATGAATTTGCCTATTCTAGGTACCTAAGATGAGTGGAGTCATATAGTATTTGGCATTTTGTGTCTGGCTTATTTCACTTAGCATGTTTTCTAGTTTCATCCATGTTTAGCATATATCAGAGTTTCATTCATCTTTAAGGTTGACTAATATCCCATTGTATGTGTTTATCACATTTTGTTTGGACACTTGGGTTATTTTTACCTTTTGACTGTTGTGAATAATGCTGCTGTGATCATTGGTGGACAAGTATCTGTATGCCACATCAGTGCTTTGGGTGTATACCTGTGAGTGATTCCTGCTTTCATTTCTTTGGGTATATACCTATGAGTGGAATTGCAACATCATATGGTAATTCCATGTTTACCTTTTTGAGGAACTGCCACACTGTTTTCACAGTCTCTCCCTTGTAATTGGGGCATTTAGAACATTTACGTTGAATGTGATTATTGATACGGTCAGATTTAAATCTGTCATCTTACTGTTTGTTTTCTGTCTCATCTGTTTTTTGTTTCCGTTCTCCATTTTTTCTACTTTTGGTTTAAGTATTTTTTATGATCTCGTTTTATCTCTTTTTTTAGCCTTTTAACGATGAATTCATTCAACCATCAATTTCTTCACTTTGTGTCCTTGGCTCATGCAGTCCTCCATTCGTTAGCTTTCTGATCTTGGGAAAATGACTTAAACTCTCCTGAACTCTAAAGAACTGGAGCTTCTTGCATTACACCACACTGCTCCCTACCATCTCTATTCTCTGGTCATTTCTGTATGAGAGCTGAAGTAAGGCAGAGTGTCACCTTGTTTGACCTCAACTGGAACGTGTGTGTTGATAGACTGAAATTTTTCACTGCTCTGCTCATGTTTGCGAATGACCATGAGAATGCTGCAAATACTGGTTTGGGATTCCAAAAAAATTTTAGTGATTAGGTGAATTCACAAATATGGAACTTGTAAATAATGAAGATCAGCTATATATGTACCACATAGGGTGGTTGTGTGGGTTAAATCAATTAATACAAGTTAAGTTCTTCAAACGATGCCTTAACACAGACTCATTTGATGTTTCAGAAATTTATTTGGTAAGTTAGTTTTTAGTAGTTTGTATGTCCAGGTATAAGTGAGGATATTTTTATGTCTAATTTTTGGTGACATTGCATAGTGTAGAATTGTGCTCTTTTCATGTGGTGAAATCAGGGTTTCCTACTCTGCTTTTATCCTGTCACTCGTCTACTTCATTTAGTCCTTTTTTTTTTTTGCAAACATGCAGGCATGGCTTTAAGGGCAGGAAGGATTAATAATGAACAAAAGTGATGTTGCTCCCTGACCCTACATTCTGCTTTCTTCACTATGATGTTTTTTTTTTTTTGGAGCTGGCTGCTAGATTTTTTAGGCAGCTTTATTGAGATATGATTCACATACCATACAATTCACCCATATAAAGTTTATAATTCAGTGGGTTGTTTTATGTATTCGCAGATGTGTGTAACCATCACCACAGTAAATTTTAGAATATTTTCATCACCTCAAAAAGAAGCCTGAACCCTTCAGCTACCATCCCTTTATCCTCTGACCCTGTTTACCCCATCCCTAAGCAACCACTAAGCTACTTTTTGTCTCTATAGATTTCCCTATTCTGACTTTCCTATGAATAGAATCATATAGTATATGGTTTTTTTTTTTGGCTGGCTTCTTTCACTTAGCATTATATTTTCAAGGTACATTTATGTTGTAGCATATGTCAGTATCTCATTCTTCTTTATGACCAAATAATGTTTCATTGTGTGGATATACCACATGTTGTTTATCTGTTTGTGTGTCAATGGACATTTGGGTTGTTTCCACCTTTTGACTATTATGAGTGATGCTGTTACATTCATGTACAAGTTTCTGTGTGGACATGTTTCCATTTGTTGGATATATACCTAGGAGTAGAATTGCTGGGTTACATGGTAGCTCTATGTTTAATTATTTGAGAAACTGCCAGACTATTTTCCAAAGTGGCTGCAACATTTTACATTCCTGTAGCAGTGTTTGAGGGTTCCAGTTTCTCCACATTCTCACTAACACTTGTTATCTAACTTGTTAATTTTAGCCATTCTAGTGGGTATGAAGTGGTATCTTATTGTGGTTTTGATTTGCGTTTCCCTTATGACTAATGATATTGAGCATCTTTCCACGTGCTTATTGGCCATTTGTATATCTTCTTTGGAGAAATATCTGTTCAGATTCTTTGCCTATTTTTAAATTGGGTTGTCTTTTTATTACTGAATTGTAAGAAGTTGTTTTGGGGGAGGAGGTGGGGAAGATCAGCCCTGAGCTAACTTCTGTTGCCAATCCTTCTCTTCTTGCTGAGGAAGATTGGCCCTGGGCTAACATCCGTGCCCGTCTTCCTCTACTTTATATGGACGCAGCCACAGCATGACTTGATACGCGGTACGTCGGTCTGTGCCTGGGATCAGAACCCATGAACCCTGGGCCGCCAAAGTGGAGCACGCGAACTTAGCCACTACACCACTGGGCTGGCCCCAAGAGCTTTTTAATATATGTTCCGAATACAAGGTCCTTATTAGATATATGATTTGCAGATATTTTTTCCCATTCTAGATTGTCTTTACACTTTCTTGATAGTGTCTTTTGAAGCATAAAAGTTCTTAATTTTGATGATGAAGTTTAACTTATTTATTCATTTATTTAGTTGCTTCTGCTTTTGGTGTCAGATCTCAGAGTCCATTGCCAGATACAAGGTCATGAAGATTTATGCCTGTGTGTTCTTCTAAGTGTTTTATAGTTTTAGCTCTTCAATTGAAGTGTATGATCCATTTTGAGTAAACTTTTGCTTATGGGATAAGGTTAGGGTCTAACTTCATTCTTTTGCATATAGCTATTCAATTGTCACAGCACCATTGGCACCCTTGTGAAAAATCAGTTGACCATAGGTGTATAGATTTATTTCTGGTCGTTCAGTTCTGTTCCATTGATCTGTATGTTTAAAACATTCCCGCATTTCATCGTGGCCAACACCTCTGCTGGCAAATTCCACCAGACATTCAGGAGAGAAATAATACACATTGACTCTAGCTCTTCCACAGAACAGGAAAAATGGGAAAAACTTTTTGATTCATTTTATGAGAATAGCTTAACTTTGCTACAAAAATCTTACAAGGTCATTACAGGAAAGGAAATTTACAAGCCTCTTTTTTTCTGGAACTAAACTCATGTATTCCTAAAAAAAATTAACCTTCCCAATCCAGTTATATTTTTGAAGGAGGCCACATCATGACTAAATTTGCTTTATGCATTGCCATTCAGTGTGCTACTTCCTGAAAAGGAGAAATAATAATCTGGGTAACTGCGGTTATTATCTATTATATACATCATGTATAATCTACTGTAAATAGAACTGGTCATGTTCTGTTTGTTGGCCTGGGTGGTGTTAACACATGTGTACACTTTTGGATAACTTATCAATCTTTACACTTGGATTTGTGCTCTATTCTGATTGTATGTCTTATTTCAACAAATATGTTTATTAAAAAGAGAAAATGAAAGCACAACAACAAATGAAAAACATAACAGTTATCCAACTGAGAAGTGCCCAGAGGACTAACCAGAACGTTTGGGGAAAACAAACCGAAACAGACCTAACAAGTTAAAATGCAGAGTTATTTAGAGTCAATACAAACCAGAAATTTACCTTATTGAAGGTGAAATTGTAGAGATATACACATGTGCATGTGAGTATTCTATCATGTATACATACATATATATGATATACATAGGTACATGCATTATATATATGTGTGAGTGTTTGTGGACACACATGCACATATGCGTCTCTCTATATATAGAACTTACAGTGGGTATATATATGTGTGTGTGTGTGTATTTATACATATACATACGGCTGATCTGGAGAGGGAGGGAGGGACAGATGTTTACTGACCACCTACAAGTTTCTCAAACTTAATTTTTCCAACATTTGAAATGTCATTTTTTTAAACTTAATATATGTTTCAATAATACATTTGTATTTTAATGTGTTATACCAGTATAATCCCAGCATTTTTAATTTGTTCATTAACGGCAGAATTCTCCAGCTTGTATGCATTCTCTTGATGCTGTGATGTAATAGGCTGGGCGCTGACAGCCTCCCTTTTGTATTCCAGAGGTTGTGTGAAACCTCAAGTTTGTGGTCTCTCTCTGGCCTGCGGATTTGGACCAAGTTTCTGCACGTGCTCACTAGCTGTCCTCCAAAATTCACTCTAACCACCACTGTTGGGAGCATACACAGGGAAGAAGCCCTAGGGTGGAGGTGTGTGTATGTGGGGCATGCAGAGCACTGGGGGTGCCTAAAAGCCAGCTGGGGAGATCCATGGGTGAGGTATACCCCACAAGTCGTGGGAGACTTCTTGATGGAGTGCTCAGTGCAGTTACAGGATCCACATCCTTTAAAGCCCTCTAAGAGTACCTATCTGCCAATGCCCCCAAACTCTTCAACCCATCCACACTCATATTTTTGTGCTCCCACAGAGGGCTGGAACTTCTCTTCTTGAAACCTGGACTTCCACAAAGGCCCTCTCCTCTGTGTGTCATGATCTAAGACAGTGTTTTCAGGGGTTTCCATGCAGCAGCTGAAAGGAGCTTGAGCTGGTTCACGGGCCACTGCAGGGTCCAGAGCTGGGACCGAGGTCTGTCTGCCTATTACCAGATGCATGGCTGGGTGAGACTCCCTCTGGGTCCCTTGCCATATGGTGCTGGATCCCACTTCTCCCACAAAGGCACTTTTGTCTATGGATGGATGCCAAAGCATTGTTAGTGCAGGAGTAGAAAAACAGGAGGTGTCTTCTTCCACCATGATGCTGATATCACTCTCCTTCTTTGAATTACAGAGATTCCAATTTGACTCAGTTTTTCAGAAGCCTGCTATTTGCCTACAATTCTCTACAACCTCAGACCCTCCCAGACCCACTCTATGAAGAACATAGAAAGAATGTTCTCAGATCTACTTACAAGGGGCAGGCAAATAAAAGCCAACAAATTGGTTCTGGTCATTCTGCTGGGAACAGAGGGCAGTGGACGTCTCATACATTCTGGTTTGGAAGCAAGACTTCTTGTTCTCTGTGGATGAATAAACAACAAGAAAAGAGAGCCTGTGGTAGGTAAATACATGCTTGATTCATCTGAAAAGATCATCTCCTCCCCTTCAACTTGAAGGTTAGTGTAGGGAGAGAGCATGGGTAGTTCCCACTGTTCACCTTCTCCCTTAATATTCAGAACAGAGAATCAGTTTTATTTCGGGTGGCAATTCAAGAAACTAAAAGATAAAATTCCTAACCCCTCTTGCACATAAGAGTGACCAGACCAAATTCATGCCAATGATGTCTGACAAGAAGTATGGAGTGGGGGTTTGTGGAGGCTGCACAGATGGAACTGACATAGATGGGAGGTTCAGCATTAGACACATGTGACAGCAATCCACAGGTGTTGTAGGTATTATCTCATATACACCTGACGATGTTCCTAGAAAGCTGTTTTGAGCACCATCCCCATTGTGCAGGTTGGGAGACTGGGGAGATCTTGAGAGGCACAGTGGCTTTTCCAGGACACAGAACTGGTAGGATAAAAGAGGTGTGACTTCAGCTCTGTCTCCTCAAAGCTGGCCACTGGTTCCGCTCCCAAGGAGCTGTGGGGAGGGTGGTGATGGATATTTGTGTACAGTGATGGAGATGACATGGGCAAGGAGGGAGAGTAGCCAACAGCCTAGCGGGGTCTTTGGGTGGGTCTGATTGAAGGAAGGGGCCAAGTAATAGAACCTTGAAGAAGTGACCTCACTTCCTCGGTGACAGCCCCCAACAGAACTTAGAACTCTGGTTACCAGGCACCCACATTGTAACCACAGCCTCCTGTCCAGTTCATTTGAGTGGAGACACTGGACACAGCAGGATGTTCTCGTGTTGTCCCGTGACTTTCCGAGGCTCTGGCCCCCGGAAAGCCAAGAATGAGAGCATGTTAAGTCGCTTTAGACATTGGCTCAGCCCTCACCTCGAATGTCTGTGGCCTTTTGGCAGGAGGAACCATCAGGTAACAGCATAGCCCAGGGCAGGCCACTCTAGGTCAGGCCACAACTGTGATCCCAAATGGACAGCCCCACACCCCTTGACCCTCATTGTGTGTGTGTGTGTGTGTGTGTGTGTGTGTGTATGTATGTGGGAGGTGGAGTAAGAGAAGGTAGTATGAGGAGGAACCACCCTGAGCAGGAGCAGGTAGCTAAATGGTGGAGATCTGGTGGTGTGTCATGTTCATACTGAAGATTTGGCTGCAGGAGAGGATGGTGAGTGCTGGGGACCAAGCTCTTCTACCCACATGTGAATCCCAGGCCATCGAGGTGTTCACATTCCTTCCCTGATGGAGACTATGCAGATGCCCCTCTGTGCCTGAACTGTGGTGGGGTTTCCCTCTGTGGCGAAGTCCAGGCAGGCCCCTGATGCCTCCTGGCCTGACTTCTGGGCACTGTCACTGCAGAGCTGCACCAAAGTGATGGTTGAGGAGCTGGTAGATAGTTTCCAGTTCGCCATCTCCCTGGAGAGGACACAGGTGCACCAGTCCATCAATGAAGAGGGCTGGTCTGAGGTGAGTGTGGGTGCAGAGGGGTCTTCATACCCAGGACTCTGAGATGACCAAGGCACTACTAGAATGCAGACTCAAATCTGAGTCTCCCCTGGAACCCCCCAGGGTTTTCTCATTAGAGTGTTCCACAGTCCCACTCCCAAAGGAATCTGGACCTCCACTCCTTCCCACCAGCTACACAGGAGGGTAGAAAGTCACCTCAATCCTCCCGGTGGTTCACCATGATGTCATTGAGTGTATGTACCTCCTCCTCTCCCTCAGTGTGAGCATGAGTCCACCGTGAATTTCAATGAGGCCTGCAGGATGCGGGCCCTCCAGACAGGCATGATGGAGAAGCTGACAGAGTCCATCGCACCAGCTTTCCTGAGGAACATCTCTAGCTTCACCACCTTCATGGTCAACTACTCGGCCTTAGACACATCCCACCAGGTCCTGGACCAGCTGTTTACTAGGTGAGTGGCCACTCCCTCCTCAGCACAGTGGTTACTCTGCCCCCTGCCAGCTGTGTGTCCTGGGAGTGTCACCAAATCTCTCTGAGCCTCAGTTTGCTCCTCTGAAAAGTAGGTTGGGAGAGGATAAATTTCATGGGGATCTTGTAGGAACTCATGGGATCAGCCATGGCGGGTGCTTACCTGGTGCCTGGCTCTGCAGAGAGGGCTGTGGACGTGCTGTGGTTGTTCATGGTGTTTATTTCTCTCTTCCCCGTGAAAAGTAGTCTGCCTCACCCATCTCTGAGATGCGGCCTTTCTGAATTTGGAAAAGCACATGGAAACCACCCTGTCAAGGAGTTGGAGAGTCCATCCAGCTGGTCCTGGTCCTTTTCCTTGGGGCAGCCAGTCAAGGATCTCTGGGGCAGCAGAGAGGCCCTAGGCCCACTCAGGTGTCTGGGATGGTTCTGGGTGGACTACATTCATTCAACCATGTAGATTAAGCACCTACTGCATGCAGGACATTTGGAGACAGTAAACTCAGTGAATGAAGGAGACACAATGCGTGGCCTCAATTTCTGTCTGAGAGTCAGACATTGACATTAGACATCATTCGCAGGTCTTGTCATCCACCGTCCATCCGAAGGGATGCCCTCATAGCCTCCTTGACATCTGGAGGCATCTCCCCTTATTCCAGCCAGGAGGGCAGAGCGCAGGACCACCTAAAAAAGTGAGTGGTCTTTGGGTCCAGAAGGGTGGCCTCCTGTCTCTGAAGAACAAGCTGTGGGGGGAGAGATGGAGGCTGTGGCTGAGGGGAGCCTGTCAGAAGCCGCATCTCACGCATCTTTTGATTCCCATGGGAAGGCAGAGGCCCGGTGGCTTCCACTCCAGGAGGACAGGAGTCAAAGAGCTATGGATGGGTGCCAGGACCCCTGGGAACCAGAGGGGTGGCTGGGCTGAGTTCTCCCCTAGAAACCCATTCCCACCACAGACCCATTTGAATCTGCCTCCCCTTCTCTACATCTACCTCTTCTGACCACCGCCTCCAGGCTCAGAACAGGAGGTGTGTGAGCAACCTGGTCACAAATCTGTCTCAGTGCTCAATCCAGTTGCACAAGTGCATGGAGGGCTGGGGTGGGCTGTGTCCCAGACCTTCAGGAGAAGAGTGTCCGTGGGAAGAGAGTCACAACAGACTCTGTGTCAACCTGCTGGGTAAGCAGGCCTGCCACTGCCAGGACAGCCTCACAGGGGTCAGGGCTGCCAGGTGGCTCTCACCTGGATGGAGCGGGGCAGGCATAGGGCCCAGACAAAAGCCAGGGTGCCTTGGGTGAGAAGTGTGGAGGGAAAGGCCAGGCCTCTGACTCTGTTGCCCCATTGTTTCCCCCAGTGCCATCTCTTCTCTGGTGGAAACCTGCCTGGACCCATTGCAGGATTTCTGGGAGCTCCTGCACTATCCCTGCTTCAGCATGAAGCTGGCCTCTCTGCATCTCAGCTTGCCTGGCTCGGGGCTGCAGGGCCACGCCTACCTTCTCCAGGTCCAGCTGGAGCATCCACGGCCCATTGAGGCAGAGCTGGAAGGTGAGGCGACTGCAGTCTTGGAAGACAATTTGCAGAGTGTTCAGAGGCTTGGTTCACTTCAAGGCAGTGGGGTCTTTCCTGGCTTTGACAGGAACAGGGGAAGTCAGCTACTTGAGTGACACTGTTTCTTTCTCCTGCTGCAGTACCATCTCCAGAACTCCCTCCAGCTCCAGAGCCAGAGCAAGGGCCAGCTCCACGGCTAGATCCAGCTCCAGCTCTAGTTCCACCACCTGTGCTAGAGCTGGAGCCAGTGTCACCTCCATCAGTCCTTCCAGGGCCAGAGCCACCACCAACCTCAGCTCCAGCCCTAGTGTCAGCTCCTGAGCTGGAGCCAGCTGGACCATTGGCTCCAGGGAGAATCCTCCCTCCACCTGGAGAGATAACAGCAGAGCCAGATCCAGCCACAGAGCCCGCCTGCCCCTGGGACGTGACCACCAAGAACCTGCTGAGGGAGGAGAAGCCTGACTTCTTGGAGTTCCCTCCCCGGCTGGTGGCAGAGCAGTTAACACTGATGGATGTGGTGAGCAGCGGGGCTCTCAGGGCAGGTGGGGCCGGCCTTCCCTGTGCCATCAGCTGCCCCAGACCTGCCAATTCCTCATCCAGAATCCCATGATCTCGGTCCAACCTCTTGCTTCCCCACTTACCCTCATGTGACCTGAGCAGCCTTCTTAACTCCCAAGCCTTTGCTGTCCTCATGTGGACAGTAGGGATGGACTTTGAGAGCAGCTGCCATGCAGAGTGGCTGTGCAGGTGGAAGAGGTGGAGCAGAGAGGAAGTTGGGCAGAGTCTGCGCTTTGGTGGGGGAGGGGAGCACACGAAGTGCTGTCTCGTCCTTGGGTAGTTCACTCATTTGCCCAGGAGGCCTCAACAGCCTCAGCACTAATTGGGCACCTCATGTGTACATGACTACAAGGCAGACAAACAAAGCCCGCAGTTGTTGCTGCCTTGCGGGAATGTGCATCTGAAAGAGGAGTCAGACCCCAGGATGGTCAGAATGGGTGGAAGATGCCCCTAGAGATGGTCAAGCAGGAGCCGAGTTCTGGTGCTTGGAGGAAGTGAGACTGGGCGGCGAGCAAATGCCACTTCCCTGCGCCACAGTATCGGTTCCTGGGTCATCCTGTGCTGGGTGCCCTCAGGGCACACAGGCAACACCCAGGGACTCCACAAGCCTCAGGCCACATTCTCAGCTTCCTGAGCTCCAGCTCTCACCACTGACCCAGCCTGGGACTGGGGGCTGCGGAAGCTGACCTGGGCTGTGGCAGGGCTGGGTGACACTCCCTGTCCTCCCCAGGAGCTCTTCAAGACAGTGAGGCCCCACGAATTCCTGGACTCCATCTGGTCCCAGGGTGACAACAGGGGCATTGAGCACCTGGCACCGACCATCCATGCCACCATGACCCACTTTAACAGAGTGGTCGAATGTATTGTCACCACCTGCATTGGGGACCCGAGCATGACAGCCCAGGACAGGGCCAGGGTGGTGGAGCTCTGGATCCAGGTGGCCAAGGTAAGATGTGGGAGGCCCTGGGAGCCCCTCTCTGGAGTCGGTGGAACTGCCCCTTCTGCTTTCTCAGCTCTCATGTTTGAAGTCCGTGGTCTGAGCCTTTGCACAATCCTTAGGCCCCTCCTGCCAGGCCTCGATGACCTGACTCCTGGTCCCAGTGGTGGGAAGCTCACCCCTTCCTGGGCTCCTCTCTTGGCTTGAGCTGAAATCCTCCTCCCTGGAAGTATTCCTCATCAGGTTCCAGCTGTGCCTTTCCCAGGTTCCCTGAGCCACTGTCTCATCCAGGACAGGAGACGTCAATGAGGCGACAGAAGCCAGAGGAAGCAGGGCTCCAGCTCCCCCTCACAGCTCATTCTCTTCCCTTCCCCAGGAATGCCACGGCCTGAGGAACCTTTCCTCTCTCCATGCGATCTTGTGGGCTCTGGAGGGCCCCTCCATTAAACGTTTAAAAGAGACGTGGAGACAGGTGTCCAGGTGGGTAGGCCTCTCTCCATGCGAGCACCACCTGGGTGGACCAGACACCCCCCACAGGGCTGGCATTGCCCTTCAATCAGTTGGGACCTCCTGGCAGACAGCAAACCCTGGGGATAGGGTCTGACCTGGTTGGCAGGCTTCAAGTCTTTCTGAAAACTTAGGCCAGTCGTTCTGCCTCAGGAATCAGTTTCCCTAAGTGACAGATCATGGCTTGAACCAAATTGAAGATTTTCAAGTGTTTGCAGCAACAGAACTCTCTGTCCACATGAAATTAAGACTGTTTAAAACACATCTGCTGAGAAAATAAGAGAATGGAGGCCCCAGGTGACAATAGGAGAGCCCCCTCCTCAGTCCCAGACACCTCAGGGCTCAGACGACACAGTGAAAATGCTCATCCAGGCTGTCTGGATCTTCTGGGTTTTCAAACAAAAGGGATTTACCCTCAAACCACTCCACAGTGTTTCTTTCCTTTTTTCCCTCCTCAGGAAGAACTGTCAAATAGTTAAAAAGATCTTCCAAACATGCCACCGGGAGAGCAGGAAGCTTCTCAAGGAGGTGAGTGGAGTCTGGAGATCTGGAAGGATGGGAGGTGAGGTGGGGAGGGACCAGGCAGGATGTGCTTTGGTAAGTTTTTCACTTAAGGTTCCCCGAGAAATAATGGTCTGTCTTATCCAGCTGGACAGGAAGCGGGGGTGTGAGCTGCAGGGTCAGGTGGGGACTGTTTGGGGCAGGAGGCCTTGGTCACGGGATACAGTGGTGTCGCCTGGACTGTTGCAAGAGGTGAGGAGGTGGCAGAATGAGCAGGTGTCTGGCTTCCATGCAGACCCATCAGCTGGCCCTCACCATCCTTCAGGCTGGCGGGTGGATGGAGTGGGTGGGGGTTCCTTTCTTCCTAAAGCATCCCAGTCTGTCCTCAGGAAGCCAGGCCCTTGCTGCTCCTTCTGTCTTCACTGCAGCTCGCAGGGGAGGGCACTCAGGCCTTGTCGACAGAGGGGCTGCACAGCCTTGGGCCAAATGGTGGATCTGGGACAGAACTGTGTGCTCTCTGGGACTGTGCACTCTAGCCCGATAGTGGTCACTGCTGACAAACCAGTGAGTCTCCCCCGGTGCCTTGTCGACAAGGATACGCCCCAGATGGCAATGAGAATTATCAGGGAACCTACAGATTCTTAATGGACCTTCCTGACAGATTCTTAATGGCCTCCATCGAGGCCCTGGCAGGAGGGGCCTAAGGATTGTACAAAGGCTCAGACCACAGACTTCAAACATGAGAGCTGAGAAAGAAGAAGGGACATTAGAAGTTTCCAAGTGAAAAAGGATGCAAATGTCACCATTACCCAGTGCCGTGGTCAACTCCTACACTGTCACTCAGATGTGGCACACGGGGGTCCCCTTCCTGAGTGAGTGAAGGAGGAGTTCTGTGCAGGGACAATCCTGAGGGGATCCTAGGGAGCTAAGGACTTTGGCATGGCCTCAGGGCCAGCCTGGTCTCAGAGAATCCCAGGGGGCTGGAAAACACAGAAGCCACTTGCATGGGACCCCGAGACACCTTGTGCCTCTCCATCCATGGCTCAGGTTGACTGAGGGCCTCAACAAACCCCGAGAGTCCAGAGGACAGGACATTGGTCCGAGGTGTGTCTGGAGGAAGAGTGAAGGCCGGGGGCCAGGGCCTCTGGCTGGGAGGGGGAGCGGTCTCTTCTGTGGGCCCCTGAGCAAGTCACTGCCCCTCTGTGGGCCTCGGTCTCCTCATCTGGGAAATGGAGGGAGATGATCTGTGGTGCAGGCCTCACAGGGGTGATGAGGTACAAGGGGGAGAGGAACGTGCAGGAGCTTTGTGCTCTTCCTCCTCGATGGGGGAGGGGACAGCACTGGTGACAGTCAGATGATACTGAGTCCTCAGGGGACCCTGGGATGCATGGGGAGTCCTCCTCACACTTTCCTGATGAGGAGAGAGGCTTAGGGGCCTGGGCAGGCCTGAGGGCACAGAGAAGGGAGTGTTGGAGCTGGGAGTGATCTAGCATCAGGGCACCCTGGAATGGGAGCAGCCATAGACACCAGATGGCCAGGGTCCAAGATCAGGGGCCTGGGAGCCATGGGGAAGGGAACATGGCCTCCCTGAGCCTGTCCTTGACCCCGCAGGAGGTGATATCTGTGAGGGCCACCCTGCAGATGGACCCCCAGGGAGCCCAGGAGAGACAGCAGCAGCAGGTGAGGTGGCCTGAGGGGGAGGGTCTTAGGTGTCAGAGGAGAGGTCACTCACCTCACGGCTGGAGGCCTCCCTAAGAGAGGGGTCCCTCCTCTTGCAGCCCAGCTCCAGGAGCCCAAGAGCCTGAAAGGCCTGCCCTAGAAGTGACCAGGAGGAGGCCTGGAAGGGCTGGGCCCAGGATGGGTTAGGGTGGGGAGGGGCAGGGACCACATACCCTGGGATTTGCCAAAAGCCGCCCCTGGGAGGTGACTGGGGAAGTTGGGTGGCCCTGGAGGGAGCAACAGGGGGGAGGCCGCTGAGGGTCCTAGGCTGTTCTCTGTGGGAGTCTGTGGTGGGCAGGAGGCTGGGGTGAAGGGATTTGGGGGAGGGTCCATGGGGGCACCTGAGAGGAGGGACTCATCTCACCACTCCCACCCTGATTTCACAGGGTGTTGTCCCCTTCCTGGGCATGTTCCTCTATCACCTGAAGCTGCTGGACATTGGGATGGAGGATGATCTGGAAGTGAGTGAGTCTGGAGGTGGGGCCAGGGAGCAGGATCCTGAGGTTTGGGAGGCGAGAGCCCTGCACTGGGACCTGAGCTCTCAGTACCTGGCAAACCTCCTCTCATGAGAGCCCCATGGCCACCCCTGGGAGTTGGGCAGTCAGACCCATCTTAGCAATGTGTCAATAGACGCTCCGCATAAGCCCCCCACCAGTCTACCTGGGCTGGGGAAGCTCATAGCTGCCTGCCTGCAGAGCTGCAGGAGGCTGTGTCTGAGATGGATTCAGCCTCCCCCTCAGGCCCTGCCCCTGGGGGAGTGCCATCAGCCCCTGCAAGTGAGGAAGCACTTCTGTGTTCCAGCTGTCCCTTCCTCCCTGAGGCCTCAGTCTCCCCGTCTTTCATCAGAGAGGGTGTGCTACATAAGGTCTCTGGCCTCAGCTCCCCTGTCCCTCCTGCTCTGGAGCCCAGAGCCTGGCCCAGTGTCAAGTTCTCTTTGTGGAAGGTCTGCCCTCTGCTGGGCCCTCACATTCCTGCAGCCTGAGAAGGGGTGGGATGGGGGTTGGTTCTGGGCTAAGGGGGCTGTTTCTGATGGACATTGGCTGTCTCCCTTCCAGGGAAATCGGGTCAACTTTCAGAAATGGTGTGACGTGAGCAGCTACGGGGAGGGTGGGGATGTGGAAATCAGAGACCTCCCCTGGCAAGACTTTCTCTGGCCTCATCCCTTGGGTCTAACATTTATTGGGAGAGTCAGATCCACAAAGCTGGGGATCCCATCACGTTGGCGGGTGCGGGAGGGACTGGCATCAAGGACACCTTCCTGGATGAGGAAGTAATTCAAGCCAAGCCAACTGTGAGGACAGGCAAGTCCTGAATGGAGTGGGAAGGAAGGAGGGTTCCCGAGTGAGCACAGACCCCAGACCAGATCCTCACTCCACACAAGTCCCTGGCAGCGTTCCCCACCCAAGCCCTGTCTGCATCCTGTCCTTCCTCCCAGAAATTCAAACTCATCCGGAGGATCCAGCTGCTCCAGCAGGCTGCAAATGCATATGACCTGGAGCCCGACGAGCGATTTGGGGCCTGGTTCCAGGCCATGGAGCCCATCAGCTTCCATGAGAGGTGAGGGGGACAGGAGTTGGGTGAGGGCAGGCCAGACTATCTCTGATGGCCAGCTCCAGAGCCTGTGGCCTGGCTCGCTGATCAGCCTCAGAACTCGTAGCGTGGTGACCCATGGGGCACCAGGACTCAGCTGCTGGCAGGCTCTGGGAGGGGCACCTGAGGTGTGGCTCCTGGTAGCTCACAGGTCCACTCTGTCCTGTAGCTACTGGGTCTCCTGCCGGCTGGAGCCCGCACACCAGAAGGCGAGCAAAATGCGGCTCTTCAGGATAAAGAGGAACCGGACATCCTCCAGTTCAGGGCCGAGTGAGTGTTGGGACCAGGAGCAACTGAATCCAGGGGCTCAGTACAGCTTCGGGCTAAGCATGGGCCTCGATCCCAGCTCCACTGCTGAGCAGGCCTGGGACAGGCCGCTCCCCTCTCCTCTCTGGGATTCAGCTGCATCCACTGAAATGGGTGATGCTAAATGATGCCTCCTGCATCAGGGACAAACGGGGTGCTGTTGATGGACTGAGCACTCGGTACAGGGTTTGAATCAGAGTGCAGTGGGGCAGGGAGTTGTGCCATGAATCTCACGAAGGTTCCCCAAAATAGTCTGTTTCTTCTCTTCAGCCACCATGCCCTTGGTGATGAGCCGTCACACTCTGGAGACCACAAGGGCAGCTCCTCCTGACCAGCAGGGACACTGGAACCCTCGGGGTGCACCGGGCCAGCTCTTGCCACCCTGAGTGAACGAGGACATCCTAAGACTTTCCCTGGTTTCCCCTAAAAACCCAGAGGGAGGGCACCACCCCCTCCAACTCCCTGATATCTCCATGCCAGCCACTGTTAACCCATTGGGGAGGAGTGATATTATTTCTTTAATAGTAAATGGTAGATTTGACTCTTACGTTATATCCTGTTTCTGTCACAGCCTGGGTGTTGTGGTGTGGTTCTTTCACTTCTTATGCTCATGTAAATGAGACACAGAATCTCACTTTCCTCCTTGAATTAACTTGTGTATGGTCACAGCTTATTGTATGTGGGAGAAGGGAGGAGGGCCAGCCTCCTCCCTGGCTACTGAATGTAACCCTCAAGTCCCCCTTCCTCAGAGGACAGGTGCATTTCTGTGTGGTTCACCTGGGCCAGGAGAAGAGACAGCCCCTCAGATCTCCCTGGATGCAGAGGTTGGAGGGACTTTCCCAGGCAGAGCAATAACCACTGAAATGTGGGTGTCTTTCAAATAGCACTTACCAGGACCATGTCCTTCCCCAGGACAGCGGCTGTCTTTCTACAGCTGTCCAGGAAGAAGGAATGTTTTTTGCTTCTCTTGTTGAGGTTTCTTTGATCAGATATTGGAACTTGCCGTTTTCTAATCAGTGTCTGGATTCGCATCAACACTAAATGAGGAAAAAATGTAAAAAGATAAAAGTTTGCATGTGGAACGGACAAGGACAGAGGAAGACCATGTGCAGATGGACTAAGGGCCAACAGGACGTCCCCATCAGGCCGCCTCTAGGGCTCCCTGTTCACCCTTCGCCTAGACTGGAATCCTCCTGGGATCCTGGCCCATGCCATTGAAGTCCTTTTCCCGCTTGTTTCATGTCTAGAGGGAAAGACTCATGATGCAGCTTTTAAACCTACAACAAGACTTTGTTCTATAAACGTCACTGCTCCCTGTGAATTAGGAGTTCCAGCATCCCTGCACTTCACTGTAGGATTCTTTTAGGGTAGAAATTCCCTAGAAGGCCCCCAGCCTCTCTGTCAGGTACATCGTGGCCATTCCTCCCCAGTTGGGCCTGATGGATCAGGGGTGAGCTCTGGTTTGCCAGGACAATAGACCTTAATCTTGTCCACGGAATGACCCACACCAGCCCTTGCTGCCCTGGGTGACATCTGGGCCCATGAGGTTCTCAGGTCCATGGTCTCAGACAATCACTGGTTTACACACTCAGTTGTGTTGTTACTGACTTGTCCCAAAGGGGCAGCTTGGCCTGAGCGCATAGAGCACGTAGCCCCTGGGACGGCTGTGTTCTTTTCCCCAGTCTGTGCTGTGGTTATATGGATTTGTGTTACAGGGATGTGAAACTTTCCTGTTGGGAGTTTTGAAAGATGAGGCAGGAGAGGGGCAGGTATAGAAGTGGGTCCAGCAGGGGAATGCCACCAATCTTAGACACCACAGACACAACAGACACAACCTTACCAATTAAAATACTGAAATGCTCCCCACGTGGGTGGTTAACAGACACTGCTCAGAGCTCATGCCGAGAACCCACCCGACGACCCGGACCTAAAGGGTTAGCACCCGGCATTTTGAACATCATGCCCTGGAAACACCCTATAAGACAAGGGCCATTGTCTTGAATTCCTTGGTACTTCTTCCCCCTCCTTTCTGAAGGCTGCAAGTGTCACCCAGGGAGGCCTTTTCAGTTCAGCCAGAAGCAGAGTAGAAATCCTGGTTCCCACAGCCCAGGTCCTTCCTTTCAGGACACTGCCATCCAGGAAAGAAAGAATTCACACATCGGTGTAGACACACAAACACACACACTCATATTCCACCGAAATCCCAAGATGCATGAACCAACATGAGATTAAAAGTAACTTCAGAAACAGATCAACCAATTGCAAAAGAAGGGTTTCATTAAGATCCTGACTCAAAGACAATGTAAAACCAGGAAATAACCTTGATAAAACTGGGAGACTTTGGATACTGACTAGACAGTTGATTATCCGAATGACATTTTTATTTTTGTGTGTGATAATGTTATTTTGTTTGTGTTCCAAAATTCCCTCATCTGTACCAGAAACGGAAATATTTACAGCTGAAATGATGCGCTCTCAGCCATCTCAGCTGGTTAATTCTTGGGGACTTGGTGTGAGGATAAACAAAGCCAGATGGTATATGAGTTGACAATCTTTGAAGCAAGTAACAGATTCACAGAGATTGATTTTTCTCTACTCTGAGATTTAGAGATTTTTGAAAACCTTCAGAACACAATTTTGATAAAAATAGTATCCTTGCTGTTCACATTACAATGTTACAAATTAAAACCTCACAAATATAAAGGAATGCTTCTCCTTCCTGACCTAAGGAAGCTCTCTCTCACTCTGGCTTCTGTGAATGACCTGATGATGCCACCAATTATTCACTTATCACATGTTTGTTGAGTAATTCCTTTGTGCTCTGTGTTGTGTGCAAGGCGAACACATTTCCACGACTCTGGATCTAGTGTGGGAAGGAAGGCAATGAGCCTGCTGCCAAGGTTCTCTACGGGGAAAATAATGCCCCCAGGGGGTGTGCTCATTCTGGAGATTCCAAAATCAAAGCTACACAAGTTTGCCAGGTAACAAACAAGAGATACTTAATTCATGATATAGAAATCACCTATGTCTGAATTACCATGTGACAGTGAAGAGAAAGATTGATGCATTTTATGTTATAATTAGATGCAAATTCATAGTGCTGGCCCCTGGCCGAGTGGTTAGTTTGGCATGTTCTGCTTTGGTGGCCCAGGTTCAGTTACCAGGCACGGACCTACAGTACTCATTAGCAGCCATGCCGTGACGGTGACCCACACACAAAGTAGAGGAAGATTGGCAACAAATGTTAGCTCACGGTTCATCTTACTCAGCAAAAAAAAAAAAAAAAACTAATTAGATGCAAAATCATAATAAACATTTATGGCATCGGGTTTAATACACATTAAAAGACAAATCTCATTCAAGTAGGTATCATCTCTTCATTGAGTGTCAGTTCTAGAAAAAACAAATCTAAGTTCAAAACACTAATTCCTCAGCTACAATTATCCTATCAATTTTAATATAAAAAGGAGAAAACTCATGGTAAATAAAAATTGAGGTTTAACATGAAACGTCAAGATCACGATGGATGTTACAAAGAGATGCTGTGAGAGTCAAGCCTGTCTCATGGGGAATTTCTCAACGGCACCACTCTCCTTTTCTTCAGCACCGATGTTGCCTTCCTCACTGTGTTTTCAGGATGCCTTTCTTGGCTCCTTGCTCTCTCTGGCTCCCCGGCAATCTCGTCTGTCCTCGAGGCCACAGTCAGTCTCTCCCATGCTTTTCTTCACTTTCTGTGTCTGTCTCCTGATATCTCTAGAAGATGCCCGTTGCCTGCAGAGGGGCTGTGAGTGGCCCAGACCCATTCCTGGACTCATCTCTGCCCAATATGGACAGTGACCCGGGTGGGCTCAGGGCTGGTGTGCAGATCCCTCGGCCCCAGCATGGTCCAGAGATTCACATGGAGCAGCCTGTGCGACTGTTTCAAAGGTATTTGCGACTCCAAAGAACTTAAGAGTTCTCCTTCACTGCTGCAGGCCTGGAGTCCCTGCAGTCGACTGTATCCACAGACTTGCTGGGGCTTCTCCAAGGTCTCCTCCCACTGACTGCATCTGACCTCACCACCAGGATGGGAAGTTAGTCCAGTAACTGGCCTCTGGAATATGCAGCTACTTAGGATTCAGGGTGTGTAGAACTTTAGTTTTCTGATTGGGTTTATTTTCTTGGTCTTACTGTTTCCACTATGAAGTCTGGGCATATTTTTTGAGCTTTCTCTTTCAGAACAAAATAAAATGTGAAATTTGAACAAAATGGATGATGAAGACTACCATCCACGGAGAACGTTCTCAGCTCACGTGGATATTCCACCTTCCTTCTCTCCCTGGACACATGTGTCTCAAATTGCACTGTGCATCACAATCATTGGAGGGTTTTTAAAACTCAGAGTGCTGGACCTCAACCCAAGTAGGTCTGGGGAAGAAACGGAGAATCCTCATTTCTAAGAGGTGATGTTGATGCTGCTGGTACAGGGACCACACATGGAGAACAGGATTCAGTGACACCATCAAGCTGATGTGAGACAAGGACAGAAAGCTCAAGGTCATTATCCAGTGTCAAATCCAGACCAACTTCCCTCCGCCATCTTGCTTCAGGATGTTCCTCTCCTCCTCTCTCTGTCATGGTCAAATACACACGTGCTGGTGCCCCACAGCCCACTGTTATTGGGACACAGAGTTCCAAGGACTCCACAGCTCCTTTACGGCCTCATCTCTAATGAAATTATTCACTATTCCATCCTTAGTCATTCACTTCCACACCCTGATCCTATCTTCACCCAAAATTCTCCTGCTCCCAAATCAGTAACTCAGAAACACCATATTCCCACCACAAATTTCCACATTTCCACTTTTGACACAAAGAACTCCCCTCTAAGTAACCATTCTTCGAGAAAGTATATTACTCCAGTAAGCATATCTTCACAACCCTCTTGCTTCTCTTCTCCTACTCCTCTCTATTAATCCTGCATTCCACAGTCCATCATTTCAATCATCCACTGACCATACTCGCAGATTCCTTATTGCCATTATATCTGCATTGCAAGCCGCCCACTTCAGATAATTCCAAATACCTGCCATGCCATGTTGACACTTGCACTGAAGAGAGAATGCACCAGGAGCCTGTGGATCCCAACAGAGAATCACAGCAACCAATGGACCTATATGCATTTCTCTAATGCTTCCTGAATGCTCTGTCAATTTCTTTCCATTTCTCAAGTTCCATAAATCTCTATTTTCTCCTGACCTACTCTATATTTCACACATAACTTGTTAACCATCAAACAAGAACTATTTCACTCTCTAGTCACCAGATCTACAAATATTCCTCATAAGGAATTGATTTATCACACGTTTTCTGTTGCTATATCCAAATAAATTTCTTTCTTGCGGAAACCACTCTGATTTTTATCTCATTCTTCAATTTCAGTGACATTATGCCCTCCACATTTGTTGCACTTTCCATCACTTCCCTACTGCAATCATCCCTCAGGTTTCAAATATGCACAAATCTCTACCATCTACAAACCAATCCCTCATCCAGCATTCCTAACACTCCTCACCCCCCATGCCCTTCCTCTTGTCCTCCTGCCAGGGATCTGCTGTGAAAAGTTCACATATATCCAAATGCCTCTGTTTGCACAGTGCACACTCAAGCCCATCCCCATTCTGTGGATTTTTCTCTTGCTAACCTCACAAGCCATGTCTCTTACCAATCCACTGGGGACTTTTCATGATTTGTCTGACATGCTCTGCAGTAGCATGTGACCTTGTGGACTTCAACGTCATTTTAAAAGCCTATTTGTCCTTGGGATCCACCACCCTACACTGTCCTGCTCTTGCCTGTCTGAACTTCCCGAGCCACTTTCTGGCTTCTCTTTATGACCACCCCACAATGACTGATCCTTCCTGGAAGTCAGCCCTGCTCAGACACCTGTTGCCCATCTGCACCCTCCTGGGGCAACACCATACATTTCCCTTGCTTCAAATACCACTAATGAGCCAAATATGTCCAAAGAATCAGCAGAAACCTAACTCTGACCCCCAGACCCATTTATCTACCTGCACACTCACGGCATCAGTGATGACTCAACTCACAATGACCAGGTCCCAAGTTGAGCAAATCACTTCCCCAAAATAATTTGCTTCTCTCTCAGTGTTCCCAAACTCACTTGTTTGTGCTAATAATGCGTCTAGCCCTGGGTGTCACTCTGGACACCCTGGCACCCCACACTCACATATCAATGAACTACCCATCCACCCTCCTGAGTCTACCTACAGGTTATCCACTTTTGAATTATTTCTAATCATCTTTCAGATTTCATACAAAATATCATTTCCACACAGTGAACTCTCCTACTCTAGTAAGCCAATTTATAAAACTCCATTTTTCCTCTTTGTTGATTTTTTTTCTATTTTAGTTATATGTGCATTATTATCTATTTCTTTCAAGATTTAGTTCTTTCTCACTAAACTGGATACTCCATGAAGACAAGACCAATATGGATTTTCCAAATTTTCCCACAATAGTGTTCACATATGGCTTTGCACACATAAAGGGCTCACATATATTATGTGTACAATATATATTTTATATTTATATACATATAAAATTGAAACATTAAAAATTCACTTCCCGAAATATTTTAAATCCATCCACTTAACTACTCTTATGCAAAGACACCACCTTTAGAGTGGTACACTGCAGTAAATTAGCAAGAATAGTTTAAGATTCCAAATCCTTTCTCCTCGTAATAAAATCATGAGATTCTAGTCACAGTGATCTGTTTAAAATGCAAAAGTGATCAGTTCATCTTAACTTTTAAATCCCCCATTTCTGTCTTCAGCACATATTTCTCCTGTTGTCTTATCATAATTATTAATACTACCCTTTTCATTCCCTGATATGTTTCACTTTGGAGGGAAAATTATTTGGTCATTCTATTTTTAGAGCACTTACTACATGCAAAGCTTTGGTATGAAACCTGTGATCTACAAAATAACTAAACAGACAGACTGCCCCTGTTTGATTTAGTCTTAGTGGGAGGAAAGAGATAATAAATGGCAAAGGATGTATAACATGCCATGTAGAAATCACTGCTGTGATGAACAATAAGGCAGAGAGTGAAAGTTTGAGCTTGAGCACATTTTCAAATTACTTGTGTTTGTGTGTGTGTGTGTGTGACCGCTCATGTGTGTTGCCTGAATGGGAAGAGTTGCTTCCTCCCGCGGGGTTGGAGGAGCCTCCTATGCCTTGGGAAATGTCCTCCATGTGCACTTAATATGCACTTTGTTATCCATGTGTATTAGTCAGGATTCTCTAGAGAAATAGAACCATAGAATATATATAAACATATAGAAGTGGAGATTTATTGTAGGAATTGGCTCACAAGGTTATGGAGTTGAGAAGTCCCACAATCTGCCATCTGCAAGCTGGAGAACAAGAAAAACCAGTGATATAATTCAGTCAAAGTCTGAAGGCCTGACAACCAGGATCTCTGATGTCCAAGTGCAGGAAAAGATGGATATCCCAGGTCAGGAAGAGACAGTGGACTCAGCCTTTCTTTGCTTTTTGTTCTATTGAGCCCTCAACAGATTAGATGATGCCCACCCACACTAGTGAGGGTGGGTTTGTTTATGTAGACCATGGAATCAAATGCTAATCTCTTCCAGAAACATCCTCACAGACACACCCAGAAATAATGCTTCACAGTCCAGCTGGGCACCCCTGCAGCCAGTCAAGCTGACACCTAAAATTAACCATCACATCATGGCTTTATCCAACCAAGACCAACAGAGATATCACAATGTGACCTATGTCATTTCAATTTTCCAGAACACATGTTAAAGAAAGTAAATACAAACAGATGAAACTGGATTTTATAACATTTTTATTTAACCCAAGAAATCTAAATATTATCATTTCAAAAGGTAGTCCACATCAGTACAAAGAACAAGATACTCAGGTTTTATGCTCCCTCTGTCTTACTGTTGAATTTCAACGAATACTGGCTACTCAGATAACTTAATATGATCCAATTTATAATTTTCTCCTACCTATTTTAGCTTTATTGTATCAAAAGGAAATCATTTTCTCCTTATTGTCAAACTGCTCTGCTATCTCTTTTTTAAAAAACTAAAGCTGTATATTGTGTTTATGTTAGAAATGAAATAAAAAATTAAGTAATTAAGAAGGATTTGATTCCAGCAAAAGGCTGGTTTACTAAAACGGAAGACTGTTCAAGAGCAAATCTTCCAAGAAAACCACAGGGTCAATGACATTGGAAAATTCAGGGTAGAATTAGAATACACATGGGATGTGATTAAAAGGGGAGTAGTGAGAATGTGGAGAGGAATTGATATCAGAAGTGAAAATACACAAGCATGTTCCAAGTTGATGAAAGACATCAATCTACAGATTCAATTAATTCAACATTCCCTAAGCAGAGTGACTACACAGGAAATATTAATGAACTGAACTATGGTCTAAAAACCAAAGTTAACGTAAAGGATTTTAGGGACTATAGATGCCAAATAAGCAAGAAAAAGGCCAACTGGTGATTTCTAACCATAAATAAAATAAGATAGACATCAACAGAGCAGTATTTTTTAAATGCTAAAAGAAATCTCATGTAAAACCAGAATTCTACACCCAGCAGCAACAGTGTCCCAAATAAAGATGTCCTAGAAAAACTTAAAGTGAAACTTTTGATTGTCAGCAGCCTTGAATTAGACAAAATACTGGAGTGAGTTATCACACCCAAAGGAATATAATCTCAGGTAGAAAACCAGGAACGGAGGAAGGACTAAAGAGGAAAGGAAAGGATAATTTATAGATAAATATAAATGAATTTTATTTTGTGAAGTAATTCTAGAAATCTCTCATGGAGATTAAAATATATGTAGAATAAAATGCATGAAAACAGTAATACAAATGTCAGGAAGCTTAAAAATAGAATTGAAAGTGTTTAAGTTATTAGCATTTGAGGGAGGTGGTAAAAGTAATTATTCTCATTAGACTGTATTAAAGATTCAGGATTTAGCCATTAGTGCAATTACACAAAGATTTCTATATGATTTCAACTAATAAGTTTATAGACAAAATAACGGAATAATAAAAGAGTTAAGTCAACATCAGTGAAGTAAAGAGAGTAAAGGAACGTTAATTATTCAGGTCAAAGGGAAGGGAAAGAGTAAGACGGTTGAAATAATTACAAGTTTACTGGTAATTACCTGAGATGTAAATGCACAAAGTACTAATTTATTTTTAATGGCTGTGTGATCTATTCTAGAGACTTATTAATAAATATTTTGGACATTCTTTTATTGATAAATGTTTACACATTCTCTATTTTTTCCTATTAAAACATATGTTGTATGGACATTTTTGTACATATAAACTTCCATTCCTATTTTTACAGAAAATATCTATAGTGGAAGACAAAGGAAATATTAAAATGTTGATAGAAACTGCAAATACCACCTCCCCACACAACTGTATTAAATTTTTTCATCTACCAACAGTATCTGACAGTGTCAATAACCCCACATTTCTTTGTTTATGTATAAAGCTTTAGGAATCGCTCAAATCCCATTGATAAGAGACAGGAAGTCTCCTCTGGATTATCCACTGATTGGATTATCCACTCCCTCCATAAAAGGGGAATCAGAGGCAGAACTCACTGCATTTTCCAGCAATCCAGGGGCTGTCTGCACATCAGGAGTGGGGTCAGCAGGACAACTCTGCAGCCATGGAGGAACCTGCATCGGCCTATTTTCCAAGCCAGCCTGTTCTGGTGAGTGTGGAATCCATACGGACAGCAAGAGTGTCCATTTATACACTTGGTCCTTCTGTGAAACCTCTTTAAGTGAGCAGGCAGTAGCTGTTACTACAAGAAGATACCTTATTGAAAGTTGTTTCCCAGGTGTCAATGTTTGTTAAGTAATGTTCAAGGTATTGTACTTATTTGTGTAGAGCGCTTTCTTGGGATAATAGGCCAGACCTTTGTTTTGTTTTGTTTTTACCCAACAACATCACTGGGAAGTGGAAGTAGTATTCGGCTCTGCACTGTTTACATTGTTCCCTTCTCTGGAAAAATTTTTACCCACAATGTGATTGGTCTTTTTTAAAAAATATTCAGTTCTGTGCTCAAATATCACCTCATCAGTTAGTCCTTCCCTAACCTCTTCATCATTAATAATTGTAGGTGGGCCGGGCCCGTGGTGTAGGGGTTAAGTTCGCGCACTCTGCTGCTGGTGGTCTGGGTTTGGATCCCGGGCACGCACCAAGGCCCCACTTGCCAGGCCATGCTGTGGCGGCGTCCCATATAAAGTTGAGGAAGATGGGCACAGATGATGGCACAGGGCTAGTCTTCCTCAGCAAAAAAAAAATAAAAAAGAGAGAGAAGGATTGGCATGGATCTTAGCTCAGGGATGATCTTCCTCACAAAAAAATAAATTAATAAAATAATTGTAGATAATTTCTTTCCCCTTTATCCCTCCTTACCGTTCTTCCTCCATCTCTCCCTCTGTCTCTCTATCTCTGCGTAGCCCTTACTGTTTATCACAGGATCTAATTATACCTAACACTATATTAGACATTCATTAGTCTCTTTATTAACTCATTCCTCTCACCAAGATTAAAATAAACAGAGGCAGTCATGTTTTTAAGTTAAATTCTGGATCATGGGTTTTAGTACATAACTTGGCTTATGATAGGTGCTCTATAAATGGGAGGATCAAATAATTTTCCCTCCAAACTGGGACATGTTGGAGAATGAAAGGGATGGTATTAATAATTATGGCAGGACAATAGGAATGAAGTGAGATTTATGACTTCACTTTTAAAAAGGATCTGAGGACAGAAATGAGAGATTGTAAAGGAAGGGTGCACTGATTAGGTTTACATTTCAAATAGATTATTGTGACTAGAGTTTTATAATGGATTACAGAGAGAAAGGATTTGCAATCGTAGTGATAATTTATTGCAGTATATCACAAAAGAGATTATATGCTTGTATAATTGTAGTTGAGGGAATTTGTTTGAAAACTTTAGAAAGTATCTTTTGGAGTTTGAATAATTTCTTTCGATAAATATATTGAGCATCTTCTAAGGGCAAAGCAATGAGTGAATACGGCAGTGTAACACATTACAGTCCACATTAGTCTTCAGTTATGGAGTATCCAATTTAGTGAGAAAAACACTACGAGAGAAATAGATGATAATACACATACAATTAAAAAATTTAAAAATTAACACAGAGAAAATGTGACATTAATTTTGATGGCTGGATCAGGAAAGGTCACTCTGTGGAAATGTATTTTGTAGGAATCTGAAAGGTGCTCAGGAATTATTCAAAAGCGGAGAATATTTAGCTGGATTTAGGAGGGTGGATGGATGGTTCATTGATGTACGAGTGTTGGGTGGCAGGGTGTCCAGAATGACACTCAGGTGTAGACAGGATATTAACACCAACAAGTGAGATTAGGGGACCCTGAGATATGGGTGATTATTTGGAGAACTGGTTGGATCAACTTGGCACCTGCTCATTGCAAGCTGGTCATCGAGTTATCACTGATGTGGTGAGTGGGCAGATGGGTATTTGGGTCTCAGGGTTCAAGCCAGATCTGTCTGATTCTATGGGCATTTCGAGTTCATTAATGGTATGTGAAGCCAGGGAAATTGATGGGCTGGCCTAGAAGAGGGTGTAGATGTGTAACAAATGTGAGAGCAGGATTGACTTCTAAGAAGCATCAATTGTGTTAAGTCAGATGGTGGAGCCCAGATTAACAGGGAGGAGTAGGAGGAGAGAGGAAGAGTCAGGGGAGGAAAAATGGTTACTTACAGTGGATAGAACTATGTGATGGGAATATGGCGTGTGTGAGCTATTTACGTATGTACAGGAGAATATTTGAGTGAAGATGGGACATGGGTGTGCAAGTGAAGTGAGCATCAAATTGTTGAGAGGAACGTGATTTCATTAGAGATGAGGCACTGAATTACTATGCTCTGGGCACACAAGCATCTAAAAATAGTCCTTTCTGTCCGTGACTCATATCAGTTTGGCGTCCCAGAATCTAGTTCTCAGTGTGAGGTGCCTGTGCCAGCAGCATCAGCATCATGCGGGAACACTTAGAAGTGCAAATTCTTGGCCATCCGCAGGCCTACTTGGGTTGAGGTCCAGCAATCTGTGTTTTAACAACCCTCCAGATGATTGTGATGCACAGGGCAGTTTGAGAGATATTTCTCCAGGATACAGGAGGGTGGAAGATCCAAATGAGGTGAGAAAATTCTCCATGACTGGCAGTCTGCATCCCACATTTTATTCACATTTCACATTTCATTTTGTTTTCAAAGGGAAAGCACAAAAGAAATATGATTCCCCAGACTGCAGAGAAGAAAAGACAGGCCCATTTAGCCAAGACCAAGCGGAGACATCGGGAAAGGTCTACACTTCCTATAAGACTCACCAGCTGCATTTTCAAGAGGCCAGTTACAAGGATACCTTCCCACCCTGGCAATGAGGTCAGGTACAGTCAACGGGAGGAGATCTTGCAGAAGCCCCAGCAAATCTGTGCACACAGGAGACTGCAGGGTCTCCAGGCCTGCAGCAGTGAAGGAGAACTTTTAAGTACTTTTGATATCACAAATACCTTAAATATAATTGCACCAGGTGGTCCAGGTGAATCCCTGGGCTGTGTTGGTGCTGGGTCTCTAGACCCCAGCCTCAAGCCCACTGCCACACAGTCTTCAGACTGGGCGGAGATGATCCCAGGAGTGGGTCTCGGTCTCCCCCACCCACTCTACAGACAGCCCGTAACTTATGGAGACATCCGCAGACAGAGTCAGAAAGTGAAAAAAGCAAGGGAGAGACTGGCTGAGGCCCTGAGGGCAGACAGGTTTGCCAGGGAGGCAGAGAGAGCAAGGAGCCAAGAAGGATGTTCTGAGACCTGATGGAAAATAGGAGAAGGTCATGTGGAAGAAGCCAAGAAGTGTGGCCCTGGGGAAGTGGTTCCCCATGAACAGCCCCCAGTTTCACTAGCCTCATTTAATGTCAACCCCACTTCTTGCTCTGGACTGTGATGCTTTGTCATTTTATAATTGTACTTCATTGAACTCTTTTGAGAGACATAAATGTGAAGAGTAGACTGTTGTGTGGGTGAGAGATCGTGTTTCATGTGACAGGAAAGAAGATCTTTACTTGTCCTGGTTTACTGCAATTTCTGCTTACCATGATTTTTATTCACTTCTATATTAAAGGTAATTTGGCCTAAGGGATCATTTAGTGTTTTTAGTTATATTTTTTTAGAATACTTGCACTCAGGAAAAGAGGATACCTACTGTAAAGAGCTTATTTTTTAACGTTAAATTAATTTGATTCCATAAAAGTCTTACTTTACTAAGCTTGATTTTATATCTCATTCTAACATAAGTTGTATCCTTTTTTTTTTCCAAATACTAACTCAAATATAAGACATTTTTATATAATTTAAGTAGTCCTTAGACTACCTGTTACAGCCTTATCTGTTACCTAAAATTACCTCGGTGATTTTTTAAAATAGAGTTCACCTTAGATTCTTAACAAGGAAAATGTTGTTTGGGAGCATTTAGCACTGAGAGATTCTTGGCAGCAGGCTTGCTGCCTTCGCGTTGACACTAGGTCCTGAGTCAACGAAACTTGTCCACCTGCTCACAGAGTAGGGCACATCGTAATTATTCAACAAATATGTGATGAACAATATTTGGTGGAAAAAAGGGTCAAGTTACAGTAGTCAGATGGTAGGACTCTTACTGGGTCAGGAGGGGAAAGGACTGATGTGGTTTTGGAAGGATCTGGAATTTTCTGGACTTTCTTGAAGACCTTTGATAGAGCAGTCTTAGCAGTCATGGGGAAGGAAGCCTATTTCAGAGGGTCAAAGAGTGACTGAGAAACAGAAGGGCAGAGAGGGAGTGGAGGTGGACAGCTGTGCCTTGTGCCTCCTGACAATGGCCTCTGGATTTAACACAGTGATGGCTCCCTTCCAGAGCCCACAGCTTGGTGTGGGGCTGACTCCTCCCTAGGACTAGGGTGTTCTAATTCCTCAGTGTGAGCTAATCTGCATATTCCAAAACCCCCGATGTCCTAGGACAGGGGGTGTCAAATGGCCCTCTCTGACCCTACAGGATCCAGGCCCAGGACCCTTTATGGAACAGGAAGAGGATCCGGGTATACACGGGGTTCTTACCTGCCAGACCTGGAGTTATGGGGAGTGGAGCTGAGTGAGGTCACAGCGTAGGAGCCGCAGACAGGGTCTGAGTCCACCTGGGAGGAGAACAGAGTAAGAATGGCTGAGGGGGATGGTCAGGACAAGACCTGCCCCCTCATTTGTATGCTGCATCTGTGTGCTTGGTCACAATCTACTCCTCAAGTCTCATTAACATGAGCTGATTTCTTCCCTCATTGCATCTTTTCTTCCCTCGTACGTTCTGTTAAATTGTTTTAGGTTAACGTCAGTTGGGTTTTTGCTCCAATACCTTTAAATTATTCCTGACGAATTCGTAGATGTAGACCATGATTTCAGTGAGTTACATTGAAAAATGAAGGTGTTCACATGTGATAATTGCAGACCTGAGAAATTTAAATGATGGCATCGGGTGTGGTCCATGATCTTCAGGACATCCATATGAGCCATGTGACAATCAGAATTTTTAAGACAAGGTACCATTAGGTTTTGATGGTTTGAGTGAGAACAAAGGGGAGCCCTACAATTGCTTCAGTTTATCAACAGCAGAGAATCCTCCCTCACCTCTTCCAGCTCCTGGGGGTTCCTGCTTCCCTGTCTGGTGGCAGCAGATCTCCAATCTCTGCCTACGTCTTTCACGTGATCTTCTTCCCTCCACGTCTCTGGGTCCTCTCCTCTTCTTATAAAGACACCAGTCATTGAATTGAGGGCCCCCCCTAAATCCAGGATGAGTTCATCTGCGGATCTTTAATCACATCTGCAAAGACCCTGTTTCCAAATAAGGTCACATTCTAAGGTTCCGGGTGAACTTGAATCTTTGGGAGACGTTATTCAACCGACTACATCACCTACCCTCAAGTTGAGGTTGGGAGCTGGCTCAGGCAGATCTGAACATTAACAATATTAAAGGAGTTGTTTTCATCAACAATATTGGAGTTGTTTTCCTCAAAAGTACTTGATTCAATGTAATAAACTTAAAAATCATAATTATTTGAAATCGTGATGGTGATTCTTAAATCATATGCAAGAGAAAGTTTACAAAATGAAAGAAGAATTTTTGAGAACCAACCACCAAACAAAATAAACAAGATTGAGAAAAAGGACAAAGTGACATATCAAAACATTTCCCTAGTTCCGTTAAGAAAATCAGCAAATTAACGTACTCACAGAACCAGTCTCTCCACTGAAGCAACCATTCAGTTGAACAAAACTTGACAGAATCAAGTGTTTCAGAAATCGGAAATATAATAAAAAACTTACAGCATCCAGAGGAGTGATTAATGAAGGAAAATGGGGCTGAATTTGGGTAAGAAAGCACTGTGGTGTTTTTGGTTAATGCCTACCCGCTGACATTCTCTGGGACAGCGGAGGATGTGAAGATGGGAGCCAGAATCCTTGCACGGCTCCCTCATGCCAGGAGACAAATACTAACCTGCTTCTTCAAATAGGGTGATTCTGTGACTGGGTGGTAGTGATCTGTCTTTTGGGTCCCTGAGGGACCAGCACAGAAGTTGACAGGTATTTCTCCCCCTCAGGGTGGAGGGACTTTCCAAGTGTTGTCATTGTCTGATGAAAGACTTAAAGATCTATGCTACTGGTAGATGCCTGGGCCAATGGCTGGGGGAGGAGACAGACATAAAAATCTGGAAAGGAGGCATCTGAGGAGGAAGTTTTTTGGGGAATGAAAGCTTAGAAGGGCCACTGCATCTACCAGGGAAGCTGGAGTGCATTGTGCACGCCCAGGATTGGATGGGCGCTCAGACAAGACCTGAGAAGACCTGGGCTTGCACCTCTGGCAGATTTGTGGGCTCCATGCAGGTAGGGGGTGAAGTCTAAGGTAGAGCTACAGGGGACCAGCTGCAAACACTGGAGAAATTTTAATTTTTTCTTTTTTTAAAATGTGTTCTTTTGGATACTTGCATTTAAAGACATCTCTGTCAGTTCACTTGCTGATTGTTAAGATAACTGAAAAGAGATTTCAGTGACCACGCACATCAAAAAACATAGTCTTTGTAAAAATAGTTTGAAAAGTCACTAAACAAAAGGATGACTGCAGCTCATAAAAAGCCACAACAGCAAAACCTGGAGAGCGAGGAGAATCTGATTCTCACAACAACAACACTGTAATACGGAAAATGTCCAGTTACCACTACAAAATTACAAATTATATGAAGCTACAGGAAAGTATAGCTGGTTCATATGGAATAGAAGGAAATTGACAGAAGTTTTTCCTGAGGAAGCCCAGGCATCAGACTCATGAGACAAGGACTTTAAAACAACTCTCTTATATTTGCTCAAAGGGCTAATGGAAAGTAGGGATAAAGGACCAAGGAAAATAAAGAGAATGATGTCTCAATTCAGACAGAATATCAATAAAGAGATAGAAATAGTAAAAAGAACCAAATAGAAATAATTGAGTATTACCCCTGCACTTCTCCCACCTCCAACCTTAAACAACCACGAATTTACTTGCCTGTATTTGACATTCCATGTAAATCGAATCATATAATAAGTGGTCTTCTTTGACTAGATGCTTTCACTTCGCAGGTCTTCAAGGTGCATCCATGGTCTAGCACGTGTCCTTCATATCTTTATGGCTGAAGAACATATAATGTACAGAAACACGGATCACATTGTGTTTATACATTCATCAGATGATGGATATTTGGGTTGCTCTGGTCCAGCTTTTGCTGGTCCCACTCTCATCTTCAGTGGCCCAAGATCAATGTCTCCCATCACCCTTCGTATTCACTGCCATCCAGTCAGCTCAGCTCTGCTTAGGCACCAGGTCTTGTCAATGTAAACACTGGTGGAGCCCATAACAAGGGCCCTAAAAGGCAGAGGTTGGGACAGGTAGTGGCCACCTCGCTGAAGACCGCCAAGTCCAACACATGCTTTTTGGCTGCTGCAACTTTAACATAAATAATTTGAGCAGAAATTCCCAAGGTTGCTGACATAAGTGGTTTCCAGTGGTTCCTCTTAAAAAACTTAAAGTAGGGCCTCCTAGTAGAATTTGTCATCCTTCTTGGTTTCTCAGCCACTGAACCCCTATCCTATGTTTGAGGGCTTCCCTCACTTTATGATCCTGGGGGGAGATAACACCAGCTTCCAGATTTAACAGCAGAAAATGCCAGACACGTCCAATTGTAGCCTTCCCACTGCAGCCAGGGCACAGTTCTGCGGATCAGACGCACCCACGCAGACTCTGACCCAGGAGAGGGACCTACGCTCTGATGACGATGGATTTGGACAACAGGTAATAGAAGCGGCCTCAGCGGGGCTCCAGCCCGTTCCCGTCCTCCCAGAGGCTCCGTGAGCAATCCCTCTAACAATCCTGTTTCACACAATCAAGAGCCCTGAGTGAGAGCCTGGCGCCGGTGTTGGAAGTGCCGAGACGGTCAGGAGGGGCCCACAGTTCGCATTCCAGCCTCGGTCTAGGATGGGGGCCTCTTCCCAGACCCCTGGTCATCCGGCGTGGTCACTGCCCCCCAGCGGCTTCCCCACGGGCTGGGTCCGTGGGCTCAGCGCGGGTCAGAGGCTGCACCCCCGGGGTCAGTCCCCGCGCGGACACCGGCGCCAGACTCCACGCGGCCATCACGTCCGGAGGATGCAGCCGCGGGGACACGCGCGTCCTCGTCGTGGGCGGAGGACACGCCGCTGTCCGGCCAGAGCGCCCCGCGCCGTGGGCAGCGGCGGGGCCGGGGGAGCGGGGAGGAGGGCAGCGGGGACCGCGTCCACGACCCTCCGTGGGGGCGCTCGGGGCGGCTCGTGCGCGTGGAAGGCTCCTGACTTTACATCCAGGTCCCCATGCAGCGCGGTCCCCTTCATCGTCGCCGTCCTCGCCTCCGCTTCCTTCTGAGGCGCCAACCGCCTGTTCTCTCTTCACCGCCCACGACCTTTCAGCCCTTCCCCGCGGCCCCGGGGCTCGGCTCTCTCCGCCGCCTCTCGCCGCTTTTCGGCTGGGCTCGGCTCCTCCAACCTGGCGTCGGGCCCTTCCGCCTGGCCTCCGCTGTGTCGTCACATCTTCGGCTCTTTCCGTTTATCTTCGTCTCTCTCCGCCTGGTTTCGGCTCCCTCCGCCTGTCCCCGCCGCTCCTCGGCTCAGTGGTTCGGGTTCGTCTCTCTCCGTCTGGTTTCGGCTTTCTCCGATTTCACTGCCACAGTTCGGCTCTTTCTGTCTCTCCCCGCCAAGTCCCGGGCTTCGCTGGTTGTTCAAGTTCACCCCTTCTTCACTGTGCTGTCGGAGTGTCACTTTCTCTACATCCTAATAGATCAACATATTAAACAAACAGTAAGTGTTCCTAATCTGATAAATAAAAACAAAAATTTTGGTGTTTTACTTATCTTTCCTTTGGTGGGCGAAGTTGAGAATCATCTCTTATACTGAGAGCATTCTCTATTTTCTGTGAACTGTTCTTCGCCGTTTGTCCCTTTCTCCAACGGATGCTTCGTCTATTTTGGTTGGTAAGAGTTCCTTAATATTAAAAAATTAGCTTTTTGTGATGAGTTGCCAACATCCTCCTCTTTTCCTTTTTTTGTCTTTGCCTCTAGTTGTTGCTGCCATGCAGATTTTTTGAAAGGAAATCAAACGTGTTAATTTCGGTCCTTGTTTTGTTATAGTTTTAAAAGACCATCTCTTCTCTGAGATTATATATAAAATACTTATCCTTTGGTTTTTTATAGGACTTTCACAGCTTTAATCTGTACCTTTAAATCTATGATAATCCCTATTCCACAGAACAACTGGGGGTTCCAACATGATTTTTTTGTTAGCAATTCGTTTTTTCTTTCCTGCCTTAGCACACCACCTGCACCCACTTTATTAGGAAAAATGTTCAGGCAGGGAGATAATTTGAAAGAGTTTTGCAGTGAACAGTCACGTTATGGACAGAATTCTGTCCCCTCAACAGTCATGTGTTGAAGCCCAAATCCCTAGTACCTCTTATTGTAACTTTATTTGGAGTTTCTGACTTAAAAGAAAGTAACTGAGATAAAATAGGGCCATTAGGGTGGACCATAATCCAATTTGATCAGTGTCCTTATAAGATGAGATTAGGACACACAGACCAAGAGACGCCAGGGGCACACATGCACAGAGGGATGACAACGTGAAGAGGCAGCTAGACGATGGTAATCTGGAAGCCAAGGAGAGAGGACTTAGGGGAAACCAATCCTGCAGGCACCTTGATCTTGGACTTCCAGCCTCCAGAATTATGAGAAAGTAAATTTCTGCTGTTTAAGCCACCCTGTCTGTGGTACTTTACTACGGCAGCCCTAATGAAGACAGTCCACCACCTAGATTCCATCAGTTACAATTTACTATGTTTACTTTGCCACCTCCATCCATTTATCACCCAAGAATCCATCTCTGTTTAATGCATTTTGAAGTACGTTGCAAACAACAGTAGACTTCACTCCTAAACATGTTAGCATACATAGTCATCAAAGTTCAAAATTTGGCTGAGGCTGGAAGATCTTCCCAGGTGGCTCACTGAATGGTGAGCACTTGGTGCTGGCAAGTTGGTTCCTCTCCGCGTGGACCTCTCCACAGGGCTACTGGAGCATCCTCATGGCATGGTGGATGGCTTCCCCTAGAGAGGGAGCAATCTAAGAGACCAAGGAGGCAGCTTCAGTGTGGTTTATGATGTAGCCTCAGATGTCAGACACTGTCATTTCTGCAGCACTGTATTGACCACTTGGGTTCATGACAATTCACGGCTAATCGAATGTAGGAGGGGGCTGCACAGGGCATAAACACAGGTGGAAGGTACCATTGGTGGCTATCTTGGCAGCTAGCCTACACACCCCCCTTTCCTCCAGGCCGCCTCTCCTCATAAGCCCAGAATTCCTTTTCTTCTGCTCCTGCTCACCCCTGAGAACCTGGTTTGATTGGAGCTGTTTGGGGCCTCTGGAATTCATGGCTGTGTTTGGGACAACATGGAAGGTCTCATCTTTCCCTTTACTCTTACTCCTCTCCCCTCTCTATCCTTCTCAGCCTCTCCCCCAGCTCCAGCCTTCCTTGGCTCCTAGTGACTCTTTTAGCAGTAGAGGATATTCTGAAGGTCAGCAGGATGTGCAACAGATAAGAGGGGTTTGCTGGAGCAGGAAATGTTGGGGGAAAGTCTGCTTCCTGGGGTCCTGTCACCTTCTGTAGAAGGGGAGCTTGGGGGTTGTTGGTGGCTTGTCAGGACAACTACTGTGTTTCTTATTCTGAGACTGGGTCCTCAACATTCCCCAGGGCAGGGGATTTTAGGTTGAATGGGGTTCTATCTATCCACTACAGTTGGGGACAGAGACATCTACACAGCAAGAGGAAGCTGACGAGTTGCCAGCTGGGGCTCAGAATGTTCCTTGTGTTTGGGATTAGGGAGGATTCCCCACAGGGGCAGTCATCTCCTGTTGGGAGGGACTTGAGGGACTTGCATTGTGGTCTCCTCTCATTTGTGTTGAGTACTGCTTGCTGATGCTTCTATAGACTCTTATCTTTTGATAATGGGAAGAGAGGGAGTTTTCTGAGGATCTGTTTGACACTTACACTGGAGAACCTGGTGTGTTGCCTAGTGAGACTCTGGTCATTGCTTTTCTGGGGGGAGACTGGGTTACTCCTTGCTGGGTATACTCATATCTAGTCTTAGTAGTCAAGAGGCGAGCTGGGCTTTGTGTTGGGTGAAAATGGTGTGGTATTGGTTGGGGCTCCTTTCTTCTTGGTGTATAGGGGGTTGTAAGTTGGTTTTTGGGGTTTCCAACATCTCTAATCTTGCAGGAATATGAGGGAGCACTTGCTGAAGCTTCCGTCATTTGATGGAGCCCTCGTTATTTTGGGGATAACTGGGAGGCATGAGACTGATGTTCCTGTTGTATCTGGTGCTTGGAGACTGGAGGACCACTGCTTGTACGGGGATCCCACCTTTCAAGTGTTGGGGTGACAGGGAGGGGTCACTTCATGGAGGGCCATTGTCTCTAATTCAGGGAGAGAATTGAGTTAATTGCATGAGATTCCATGTATCTTTAGTCAGGGGCCTCTGGAGGGGTCTTTATAGAACTGCTTTTTTCTAGTGTTGGGGGAGATCGGAAGTCTCACTTTCCGGGTCTGCCCTTGTCTGTACTGTTGGCATAGACTGGGTGGGTCACTGGGCTGGGCCTTCCCATTGTCTAGTGTTGAGGAGCAGCTAAGGGTGTTACTTATGGGACTGCTGTCATTTCTAGAATTGGAAGTGACTAGGGGGTGCTTGCTGGAGTCCCATAATTTCTAGTTTTGGGGGAATGGAGGTCTTGATGCTCAGACCCCAGTATTTGTGTTTGTGGATGACAGTTGTTATCTGAGGTCTGGTTGCCTCTAATTTTGGAAGGAACTGGTGATGTCTCTCTAGGGCTTCTGTCACATCTGCTGTTGGATGCAGATTGTGAGCACCATTTGCTGGGGCTCCATAATCTCTAGTCTTGCGGGGTGGAGTGAAGATTTTCTTGGAGGTGCTTCCATCATCGCTATTTTTCGGGTATCAGTTCAACATGTTTTTAAAAGCATTATATTTTGAAAATGTTTAAACTTACATAAAAGTTGTAAAAGTATACAGGGTTATTTTATTCAGTCAATATTCATTATATTTACGTACATTTCCTTCCTGCTGATGATCATTCCTAACATTATGTGTCTTTGTGTGGAATTCTTTTCCTTCAGCCTGAAAATTCTCTTTAGAGTTTCTTGAATTTCAGTTCTGCTGCTGTTTAATTGTTCTAGCTTGTTTTTTTAAAACCCCATTTGAAAAATATCTTTAATTTGTCTGCATTTTTGAAGAATATTTTACTTAAGTCAGAGAATTTTAAATTGGCAGCTTTTTTCCCCCCTCCCATTCAACCCTTTAGCTGTCAGATGTCATTCGTGTCTTCTGCTTCCAAAGTTTCTTTTGAAAAGTTTCCAGACTTACTATTGCTCTTTTGAAAGAAACATGTCCTTTTTCTTTGGTTGCTGTAAAGATTTCTAGTTTGTCTTTCATTTTCTACAATTGTCCATGTTTCTTTCCTTTTATTCATAGTTATTTTGAAGTCCTTGTCTGCTAACTCAGGTATCTGGATTGTCTCTGGGTCTGCTTCTACTGATTTATATATTCATAATTGAGAGCATTTTCCTGCTGCTCTGCATGTCTATTAAGCTTTTATTGTGTGCTGGATCTTGTGAACAATACCTCGTAGAAGGTCTTAATCATGTTGCCTTCCTCTAATGATTAGGTTTCTAGTACGAATGGATCACCCTGAGCCTCTGAAGCCTAGGTTTTAGACCCTAAAAGGACATATATATTTCAGTTTTGCACTGACTCCCAAGATGTAGTCCTTACTCTTAGTGTGTGGCACTGACTCTCAGGCTGTGACATTTCTAGGGTCATAATTGAAAGCTAGGGCTTTTTTTTCTTTTATCAAGGTCATTCCACTCCAGATGAATCCAAAAGCCAACCTCCCACTCCTGGCATGTGTGATCTCCGAAATTTCTGCACAATATTCCGTTTTCAGTGGCTTTTCTCTTCTAAGTCTCCTAGATTCGTTCCCTGCACGTGCACAAGTTAGGTGTTATTCAAGGACCTGAAGGGGGATTTTTAGTCAGATTTTGGGGGTTTCCTTTTGTGAATCTTTATTTTACACCAGAATATCCTTCAGAGACATTTCAGGGTCAGGTTGTGTTTCCTCTACCATAGCCCTGGAATCCAGTATTCCTCAAGAGAGCCCTGGTTCCTTCCTTTTTCTTTAGAATAGTATCTTAGTAACCAATTTCTGGGTGGTTGATAGGTATTCTCATTATTACTGGTGTATCGTTCTTCTAGGCCTTCTGAGCTGTCAGGCCTTGGAAAAATATGAATCTATACTGTCCTCTACATACACACATTAACTATCTATCTATCTATCTATCTATCTATCTATCTATCTATCTATCTATTATCTATCTATGTATCTATCTATCTATCTATCTACCCATCCATCCGTGAAAAGCATGAACTGATAATGGTAGCTCTTATTCCAATCCAACGCCTCAGTTGGATTGGAATAAGAGCCAGCCTTCTCTCTTTCCTTGTTTATAACATCTTTGACTGTGATGCACTGGCTCTCATCATCTACAATATATTTACTTAGTTGTTCATGTCTAGTGTATGCATAAATTAGTTTCAGAATTGCTAACTGATATCCTTCTGAGAAACATTTTTTATGAACAAGACTGCAGGATTTCTGGTCAGTTCTTTTGATCCAGGCTTACAGGATCTGGTAAAACATAAGTTTCCAAAGTAATTTTGGTTTCCTTTTCATAGCCTTCATTGTGGCTATGTTATTCATTTGCAATACATTTAGATTCATTTGTTATAGCTTGTTTTCCATTTTATGTTCCCTTCACTAGCTGGTGCATTAATTTTTTTAACCTACAGTAATATCCACTCTGGGATGTACTGTTCTATGGGTCTTGGCAAATGCATAGAGTTGTGTATCCGTCAACACAGTCATGATCTAACATGATACACACATGAACAGTCTTGATAGGACAGTTCCATCACTCCCAAATTCCTTTGTGCTGTCCCTTTGTAGTCATCCCCCTCTCTTACTCTTTGCCCCGCAAACCATTGATTTCTTGTCCTTCCCTACAGTTTTGCCTTTCCCCAAATGGCGTACAATGGAATCTGCAATAAATGGCTTTTCATCTCTGGCTTCTTTCACTTAGGAAAATGAATCTGATTTTAATGGAGGCATATGTTACACATAGCACAAAGCATAGATCTTAGGTGTAGAACTGAATGCATTTTGACAAATGCATACACCTATATAACCTATACTCCTTTCAAGATATAGAACATTCTCCTCAACCCATAAAGTTCCTCCATGTCCTTTCTCAGTCAATCCTTGCTCCTTCCTCACCCCTTCTCCACAATCTGAGGTTAGGTGCAACCACTGTTCTGATTATTTTTCCTACCACAGATTATTTTTTGACTGTTCTTGGAATTCATACAAATAGAATCATACAATATTTACTCTTTTTTGTGTGTGGCTCATTTTGCTCAGTATAATCCTGCAATGGATTTTAATTAATTCACAATAAAAGATGAAATATATAATGTTTCCTATATACTGGGAGTCTCATAAATGTTTTACATATATTAGCTGATTGAATCCTTAATACAAGTCTGTGAAGTAGTCAATCTCATTGTTCTCATTATACAGATGAAGAAACTTTGGCATAAAAAGTTTGTTACTTGCTTGAGGTAACCATCTCTAAAGAAGAGAACTGAGATTAGGCAGAAGAAATTGAACTGTGATAAGTTAAAAATGGAGACCACAGTTGATCCCAATGGGAGCACTGGAGCTGAGGTGGCCCTTCTGGAGTCTCTCAAATTGAGGCAAAGGAATTGGGCCTTTGTATCTACCCCTCTCCCCCCATGAACCAGTGATTGGAAGCGGGCTGCTATTCGGAGTGGTCACAATCTTAGGTGTGGCACTTTCCTTTGGCCCAAGGAAATTCCCAGAGAGGTTGGCAGTATGAGCCCTTAGAAGAATTTCTGCAGCTACAAGAGCGAGTGACTTAGTCCTGAAATGAGAATCTAGAAAATATACCACTGTCTCCATTATGGTGCACCACTTATGCCACTCAGATGCACTTGCTTCTTACAGTCAGTGCACTAGGATTCTGGTTGGTCTTCTTGAGTGGGGAAACTTAGAACAGGAAGATCAGTGGGACAAATTACAGACAGCTCTTGACTGCACCTTTTATTCATGCTACAATTGATACTTACAATCCCACTTCTCCTACTGTCCCATTTAGATTCCCCTCACCCTTGACAAGCACTTCTGGTGGTCTGGGTGGCTTACCTGGAGAGAGGATCCAGTTCCTCATCCCTGAGTCATCTGAACACCTGATCACCACACCCTTCACAGGATACAGCTGCTACACTTAATTACTGGGGAAAGAATATCAAAAGACATCCCAATGGATTACTTGAAGGCCAAATGTCTTCTTTGCCCTCACTGTATAACAGAAGCCCCTTGTCCTCTGGATGAGTTACTTGTGCCAGAGGCCATAGTGACTTCTTTCATTCTGTTTGCCTTATAAGCAGTAGTAAAGTTCAATGGGACTCTGACTTTGTCTCCTGGTAGAAGTGTCCACCTCTGGGAACCAGAACTTGTTGGTTAATTATTGTTTGCAATTCTTCCCAAGAGCCCCATAACCCATCTTACATGAAGAACACCTGCAATGGCACCTATTTTTGACTACACATGGGAGTATCAATGCTTGGATTGCACCTAGGACAGTACAGTAGCTGATGGGATTCCTGGGCAGGGATATGAACTTTCCACCCAGGTGATTGACAAGAGTACATTCTCAGGCAAAAAAGGGCTGAACAGTTCAGAATATCTTCTATTTGGCCCAGTAGATCCACCTTCTCTATCTTGCTTCACCCAGGAAGGTTAGTGAAGATGAACTACGTCAGCGGGCTTTCTTGCCTTATGGCTTTTGGCTGGGTTTGGTCAATGGGGAGCCTTGACATGAAATCAGAAGGATGAAAGAGAGTAACATCTAGTCCTGGCAATTTCTTGCAGGAGAACATGGGGCTGGATGCTACCCCTGACCTCCTTTCAGCTCCTGGAATGCATTTCCCTCATCTCTTGTTTCTAGAATTCGATAATTTTTCACTATCCTTACCCCTTCAGGCTTAGGGGTATTAGTAGAGCCCTGCACTTACCATCTCACTGGGTACCAACCACCTTTTGTGGTGTTCTTACATCCTGTCTGCAACTCCGAGAAGCCTCTTTATGAAAACTCTACTTGAATCATCCTAGTCTCAGTGTGTCCTCTGTTACCTGCTGAGACTCCAACTGATATGCCAACTCATTGATAGCATAAGGAAAAGACCTAATAGTGAACCATAAAACCCAACAACATCAGGACCGACGAAGTCTCTGACCACATCACCTTCTACCACTCCCTCACTGTCCCCAACTTGATCTACTCCAGTCACACTAGCCTCTGTCTTCCAGACCTTTGCATGAATATATTGCTTTAGTCACACAAATTTGTATGACTCACTGTCCCAACTTGTTATGCTATCTGTTCAAGTGCTCCTTAACTAAGAGTTTATCCCTTCCTATTCTATGTAAATTAGCAAGATCTCAATCCCTCTTAACTATCTTAAAATGCTTTCTACATTTTCTACATGACACTTATAATAACATGTTTTCTTCATTTTTCTATAGTCTGTCCTTCCCCTATTAGAACCTAAGTGCTCCAATAGCAAAAGTGGAGTTTCATTCATTGCTATAGACACCAGTGTCTCCAAAAGTGCTTGGCATATAGAATGTACTCAAGGAATATGTTGGTGGTTAAGAGTGTCTACTGTCTGGGCTCAAATTCAGGCTCTACCATTTTCTAGCCAAAGAGCTCAGGCAAGTAACATGCCAGTTTTCTCACATCTGAAGTGGGAATGATACTACTGCACACTTCTTAAGTTTATATTTAGTACTCTGTAAGTTAATATTCATAAGGCGTTTAGAAGAGTGCCTGGTCTATCAGAAGAAACGTTTGATCATTTATTAATGTAGTGAAATACTTCGCTATGAAAAAATAAGACCCCTTCATGAAAAGGAACAATTCACAAGAAAAGACCTAATCCTGTATGTACTTATTTACATTACACCCAAATATAAAACGAAAAAATGACAGAATAACCAATAAGAATCTGTTTATCTATAACCGTAGTAGAAGACTTCAGTACACCTCTATCACTAGATAAGTTTGAGAAAATAATCTGAATGTAATACTATATTCAAAAACAAAATTAGCTTGAGTTTATGAGAAAGTAGTGTCCTAAGGCTACAGCAGTCAGCCGGGTCAAATGATGCTGCGTGGTGAAGTGAAAAAGAGTAAAAAATGACCACTGGATTGGGCCTCGTAGAAGCTGCTGATGTTCTCGACAAGAACAGATTGAGTGACATACTGGGACAGACCTGCTTGAAGTGGGTTGAAAAGAATCGGAATTGAGGAAGAGCAATATTTGAATACTAACAACCCTTGCAAATGTTTGCCTTGAAGATTAGCAGAGAAATGGCAAAAGAGTTGTTGAGAGAGAGAGACTTTGGGTTTAGGAGAGATAGACTTTAAATGGAATGTGCTGGAACATGTAGTAACTAAGTGCTGGAGTCCTAGCACAGGACATAGGTCTAAGGAAGAGGTTAGGTGTAAATATATGTGAATTTAGACTTCATTTCATGCGAAACTGATATGAACTGGATAATGGATATCCATTTCCTGAACTGTGCATGAGACCAGTTCTTCAGACATTGGTCAAATAGACCTAAGGGTGAGGTTGGCGATATAGGCTGTAAAGTACCATTGAAGCTTACCCAAGGCATGGTCGATGACCTCATCCTTGGGTCTCACAGGAATCATGCTGGGCTGTTTTTGCCGATTGCAATACCAGCCCTTTCTGATGTTGTGTTTTGATGGATGCAACACCACTCAGTCAATTGCAAGAAACAGAATGTTTGCCTAGGAAAGAAAAAATCCAATCTCAGAATGGGGTAGTTCCCAGAGCCTTGCTGACCCCCATCCCTGATGAAATCTCTGGCACCTTCAGTGGAAGATGTTGCCCAAACGTATTTTTCACCTTTGTCTTTACCGGGGCACAGCGTGCCAGGTGCTGAGCCCCAGGGCAGGGAGGACCCCAGAGCTCCTTACTGAGAGCAGTGAGCAGTTAGGCCTGGACTGGGGGAGTGACAGAAAGAGGACACCGGAAGCAACTCTGACCCACAGTGACATTGAGGGAAAATCTGAGCCAGTATATATTGCTCTTGAAAATGCCCTAGTTCTGATTAATAACAAATCTTCTTTCCACGGTCTTGAATGGCAGAGCACTTTTAGACATGTGTACCATGCACAGGAGTAAAATTTCCCTGCAGAAGGCTACGCTGCAGGTCTCTTTCCATCTCTGCTCCCTCAGTCACCACTAACTAGAGGCCTTGCCTCAGACTGTTGAGTCAGCTGAGATGTTCTTTCTGCTTCTTCTGCCCCTCCTTGGGAAATTTCCACATTCCATGTGCCTGATGAGTTATTCGAGTGGCTTTGATTAGATAAGGCCCAGTGTCTACAAGGAAGGGGACTTGGTGGTCAGTGGGTTTTCCCCCTTCTATACATTGACCCAGGATTCAGAAATGCAATGGAAATTTCTTTGTGACTCATCCAAGCAAAGATGTCACATTTTACGTGTAAGTTCCTGTGTGTGTGTGAATCACTCTGACAGTTATGAAAGTTGAATATAAAAGCTGTGTTGAGATTCTCCCGTAAACTATGAATCATCAGCTCCTTTCTTTTCCTTCAATAATTATTTGTGGCTTCCTTTATTTTTCCCTTCTGGAATATTTTCCTTCCAAACAGAAGACAGAAATAAGCATCTTTTATTTTCCCCTGCCTTGGAATAATCTCCATTAGTGATTATTTTCTGAAAGCCTAAAGGATGCAAATTGTAGGGAAAAAACACCAAGATCCTACTGCAGTGATCCACAAGCCATCCTGCTCCTGACCCATATTGTGGGAGGGGAGGGAATCTTTGGGCAAACCATACCTTGGCTAGAAGTTAGTACTAAGAGAAAGTCTCATCATAATGTATAGATTATTCAAAAATGAACTATTTATTGAGATGATATTTATTTTTCTTCAAAATGCATTTACTCAGTATCCTTTATGGTCTAAAATAATTTGGTGTATTCTCTGAAAAAGATGTGCTTTTTTCCAGTTTTATTGAGATATTATTGACGTTCACCACTGTGTAAATTTAAGGTGTACTGCATAATGGTTTGACTTATATATTTGGTAAAATGATTACCACAATAAATTTAGTTAGCATCTATCATCTCCTATAAATATAATAAAACAGAAAAAGCAAAAAAAGAAAAAAATATTTTTTTCCTCTTGATGAGAACTCAGGATTTAGTATCTTAACATTCATATGTATCATACAGCGGTGTTAACTATAGTCGTGTTGTACATTTGATCCCTAGTACTGGATGAAAGATCAAGTGTTTAACATATATATACATATATATATATAAAATGGAATTTTCTAGATCTTTTTATTAATTGCTAGCCTAATGATACTGTGGTCAGAGAATGCATTGTGTATAATTTCAATGTTCAAAGGCTTACTTGATGGCCCAGTGTCTGGTCAAATGTATGTATATTCTTTGGGGTTCATAATATACCAGCGTTATTTACATTTATATGTAAATATCTGTTAAGCTTAAGTCTTCCATAACTTGGCATATTTTTTTTGTCTTTAATTTGACCATTTCTAAGAGGATATGTTAAATCTCCAAATCTGGTTGTTCATATATGTACTTATGCACATGGGTCTATAAATAATAGCTTTTTTTCACTTTGGGGGGATATATATAATGACTGTTAGTACTCGATCTTCTCTTCCTTTCACCACATAGGGTCACCACATATGTCACATATGACATATGGTCACCACCTTTGATATGTCACATGCTTTTTGCTTTCAACTCGGATTTTATCAGATATTAACAAGGATACCCATGCTTTCTTTTGGTTCGTATTTAAATGGAATATCATTTCTACCTACTTTAACCTCTTCTGTGTTTTGCTTCAAGTATTGGAAAGCATGTAGTTGGGTCCTGTGGTAGGTGAAATGTGCCCCCAAAGGTGACCAATTCCTAATCCTTCGAATCTGTCAATATGTTACCTCACATAGAAAGGAGACTTTGCAAGTGTGAAGAAGTCAAGGATCTTGAGATGAGGAGATAATCCTGAAGTATCTGGATGGGTCCAATATAATCACAAAGGTCCTTACAAGTGAAAGAATAAGTCAAGAAAGTCAGAGTCAGAGAAGGAGTTATGACAATGGAAACAGAGATTGAAGTGATATGAGGCTGTTACCTAGGAATGTGAGCAGCCTCTAGAAGCTAGAAAATGCAAGGAAATGGACTCTTCTCTAGAGCCTCCAGAAGGAATGCATTCCTGCTGACACCTTTATTTTAGCCAGTGAGACTCATTTTAGATTTCTCTCCTCCCAAAGTATAAGATAATAAATTTTGTGTTATTTTAGGCTTCTAAATCTGTGGTAGTTTCTCAGAGTAGCAATAGGAAATGGATACAAATCCTATTTGTAATCCAATCTGAGTGTTTCTGTGTGACTCAGAATTACAGCATCCCAACATTTTGGTTTTTAAAGCTGTATTCACCAATGAAAATAATATTTTAATGTTAGAGCACCAAAAGCCTATGTTCTGCTGTGCAATCTTCTGGAATTGCATGTTGTACCTTGTCAATTAAATTGTTTGAAAATTAACGTTGGACTGAACTTAGATGTGTAAGAGAGGAATCAACCCAAAGATAAGCTGTAAAGCTCACTGCTTATGATGGTTTTCTAATCTGTAAAGAAATAGATGAAAAGCTGCAAGTTTACACTGCTCCTCGGACTCTGAATTGTTTTAGAACTCTTTTAGAAAAACATAGAGTCATAAATTGCTTCTTCCTCTTTATTTTCTCCCTAAGACTATCTCCTTATTTATTATGGTGCAATTTCCCTGCTTCTGGTAGTATGTGTTTCCTAAGTCTGTGAGGCAGGCAGTTTTAGAAAGGTATATTGCAAAAGTTTTGATGATACCATTCTATACTCGACTTGCCCTTCCTTCAAGTTTTTCTTATGCACTTCCCTGTCCTACCTAGTTTCTTTAATGGATTATAAACTTTTGCTTCATCTCACTATACCTGCACATGCCCATGACCAACCTCATGTTGGTGCCACTGTGTGAAATAGTGTTTGACTTGTAAACAAATATGCAAATGGGTTCTTTCCCCTTAAGCATCCTTTGTGCCTCTTCGTTCCACTAATTCATTTTAGGATATTGATCTATCTCTTTTGAGTCTAGAGTTGTAGGGCTTGATCTTCCAAGGCTTTGGGAACATCTTGTGCGTGTGCTCCAGATTCCAAAGTCATGAAGAGACAGCCATTGCTCTGGAATGAACAAGTTGCTTAAGTCAAAATGCCACCCTTTACTCTTTTTTTTCCCCACTTGAGTTATGCCTGAAGTGCATGACTTGATCTTTGTTTTTAATACTATGGCCTTGGTACAGGTTGAACTTCAAAAACTATCGTTATGTCCTGGTCTTTGTTTTTGCCATCGAGGAGATCAACAGGAGCCCCCAGCGGCTCCCCAACCTGTCTCTGGGTTTCCATGTCTACAATTCCTTCCACAGTGATGTCAGCACCTTGTCACCAAGGTGGTTATCGGGATGGGGTCAGATGATCCCTAATTACACCTGCCAGGCACAGAACAAGAATGTGGCTGTCACTGCAGGAACCACACCAGCATTCTCTGCCCACATTGCGACACTGTTGGAGCTCTACAAAATACCACAGGTATGAGCGTGGTGGAGGGATGGATCTGGAGGGACTGACGTTTTCCTCCTTGGTGAAATTCTGTGGCCACTCATGTGGAAAAGAAGAAAGTGGTTTTGCATGTCTCCCTAATAGGAAAAAACCTACCACAGATAGTTCTTGAAATGGTGGATTCATTATTTTGGTGTGTGAATCTGAGAGAGGGATGAAGTAGCCAGAGGCTAGCATCACTGTCTAAAGCAGACCACAGGAGCTTCTGGAAGTGTGGTTGCCCAAATTCTCTCAAAGGAGTGGAAGCTAGATATTCTGAAATAATCATACCCTAGTTACTTATCGAATAGTTAATAAAATTTTATATGTAAACATGTACTTAAAACCACTTTACACTCTTCAAATGCTTTACAAATAGTCACAAATTTAATTCTAATATAAGTCAATGAATAGGTAACGTTATTACGGGACTTTTTAGAGATATAGAAACTAAGATGGATAGAGGTTATTTAACCTTCTCAAGTGCGTTAAGCTAGTCACATTAGAGTCAGGATTTGAACCCAGGCAGTCTGGGTTCAAAGCCAAGCTTCCCCTCAATCACTTCTACCATCAGATAATATTGCTTCATACTCACAGTGTTAGCACCAAGAATGTAAGTTTAGCTAGCTGATCATATGAATTTTGTTGAAATTCTGTTTATTTTTCTTCCAGAGAACTCAATATGGAACACTTTTTCTCTTTTGATTCAGACAACCTATGGAGATTTTGATCCTGTACTGAAAGGTAAGGACTAGTTTTCTGCTCTCTATCAGATAGCTCACAAGGACACATCTCTAGTCTTCAGAATGGTCTTATTGTTGACACATTTTGGCTGGACCTGGGTAGGAATCTTAGTATCACTTGATAAAAAAGGTGAGCAATTCCTCTGGGAACTTAGAAGAGAGATGACTATGAACGGTGCCTGCCTGTGACTAAGATACCTGTGAGCAAGAGGACGTACACTTCAAAAGATTGGACATGCATAGCCAGAAGCACAGACTCATCAGCCAACGTGTTTATCATTTATGGTGACACAAGTAGATTAATAAATGTGAGCATTGCAGGAAACCATTATTTAACCACTCAGAAGGTGTGGATCACTACACCACAGTGGGATGCTTCTTTTATTCCACGTCACCACTTTTTCGATACCTACCATGGGAGTCTTTCCTTTGCACACCAGAACTTTGAGATATCTGGATTTAAACACTCTCTATGGACAGTTAGCCCCTCTAAATACCAAGAAGACTTTTTCTTTACCAAATGATGCCTTGAACATTTCAACTGCTCACTTGCAGGAACTGAATGTGGAAATTTTTGGAGTGTCCATTCAATGCCTCCCTGGAGTCTCTGCCAAAAGAAACATTAGACACGACTCTGTCTGGATCCAGCTACTACATCTATGATGCTGTGGATGTGGTGGCATGAGCCCTCCATGAAATACTTCTTATAAAAGCAGAACCGGGGTCCATAATGGATGCAGGCCAGCTCATGCTTTTCCCTTAGCAGGTAAAATTCTCCCTTAAATAGGATTCTCATTATTGTTCTTTTAGGATCCGAGAGTTATTTTATTTGGGTATCGAATTGTGATTGTCACATTGTCACAGATCAGCAGTGACTTGTGCATAATGAATTACTGTTCTTTCTTACAGGTTGCAAGTAAACCTCTAATGATTGTAGGGTCTAATTAGCAACAGTGTCAACTCTTTTAACTAGAAATAATTGATTAAAAACTTTCACTGTGAGAGGTAAGCGTTCAAGAGAAAACAATGACAATTCATCCCAGGGAATTAAAAAATTCAGGGATTTCCAAAATCTAGTTCTGGCCCTATCCCTTGATATCTTAAATGCTTCGGGGGAAAGGACAATTTATTTGAACTTCCTGCATTTTTCTAGAAAGGCTACTGATAGCTAAATAAATATTTCCCCATTGAAATTTAAAATGACTTTTGGAAGCAAGGAGTTTGATCCCCTTTTTACAGATCAGAACCCCAATACTATGAAATATATTTTAATTCCCCAAGTCCTTATCAATTCTATTTAGATGAATTTGTACATGAACCTAGACTTTTATAAATCCAAAACCTATGAATAATGTGTCATGAAACTCTTGCTTTCAGGTATGAGGAAGTGAATGTCATGTTAGATCTAAATACACACATTTGTTGTGAATCTATATTTGTTCATGTATATATACAACCATATATATAGTTATGTATTATACAAATATCAGTTGTACATTTATATAGAAATTATATCAATTAATGCGTGAAGATTCTGTACTAGGAGCTTTCATCTCTTCTCTCTCATTTAATAAAATATTTTGTTCAAAGGTAGGAAGAAGCAGGCTGTCTTTGTCTCTTCTTGAGGTCGAGGAAACTCCCTAGCACCCCTAAAGCAAACCTCATTGCTCAAGGTGCAGCTCAGGTTTAGCCCCACAGCACTCCCTGGACGTGGAATCTTCAGGAATGGTTTAAACCTCACCATGTGCTCTCTGAGGGCAGACAAGAATGCCTGCTTCCTTAAGCATGCAGAATAGTAAACACTCCCCAAATTGAACTTATTCAGAGGATGACTAATATAGAGGGGAAAAAATCTAATTGCTGGGCAACTCAGTATCCCCACCAGTTCGAATCTGGGTTTTCTGCCTTCAATTTCCATGCTCATTTCATTTCCCAATTATGTCTCCCTTTTAGCTCCACCCATTCCTAAGAAACACCCAATTTAAAAAAAGCACTGGAGCTCACGTGTCACTGGATGAGAAAAGAAACTCTGTGTCACAGCATGTAATTCTGAACTATATGATTTTCCTAAAGGTCTTGGACTTCAGGTGAAAGTAAGGGAGTTTGTTCCCCAGGAACCACGTGGTCAAGGTTTCATCACACATGAGGAGCTGATAGACTGGGCCATGCGATTCAAAAAGGTTGCAGACAAGTCAATCTTGGATTAATCATCTACATCACAAGATAGAGAGCATATATGAAAATAATGGTGAAATCATTTAACTCATAACAAAATTCTCATTTGTTGATATAATTTTTCTTACTGTCCAAGAGATATTGAAAGGACACTTGTAATTAAAGAGATATTCCGGAATTTTGAAATGCTTTATACATTACAGCAGGACAGTGAGGCTACCAATTTAATAGGATGAGCTGATAAAAAATTGATTGAATTCCCATTTAAGCTGAAAAAGTGTCAATCTCACGTGCTTGCAAATTTATTGCTCTGCATGCATTGTGCCCTGAAGATATAACAGATGCTGATGACCTAGACTTTTGATGATTTAAAGATACAATTCAAATTGTCTTTTGCCATACGCTTTTCTTCCAGAAAACAAATTTTATTCTCTTTAACGAAAATCAAAAGAATTGACATTGAGGGGTTTTTTTTAATATTTCAATATTTTATTAATTTTCCTTATATTTCCATCTCTTCATCCCAACTTTATACATTCTTGTAGAAAAATTCACCATCAGAAAAAAAGATTCTTTTGGCTCCCAAGGAACTGCATTCTTCCTCTTCTTCAGATTTCCCTTTAGAACTCAGTCTTGTAAGCCATCCCTCAAGATGCTATATTATATCATTCAAGCCTGTCCCTGTGTCTTTGGTGTATAATCTACCTGACATTAAATACATTACTAAATAAATTCAATAATTACAATTTGTACTAATCAAACAATTCTCATATAAATGCATTGTATGAATTAAAATATTATTTTTTATTAAGGTAAAATCTGCTTATAGTTCAAAAAAGTAATCCTGGAATACCATATTCAGAATCACATTTGTTATGGCCAGATGCCCCATTCCATAAAACAAACAAGTGTTGGGAACTCTTTTCTGCAGATTGACCTTGATTTTATTTTGCTTTCCCTGGGTGCATCAATCATGTCAAATCTTATAGGTGATCTCTAAGATAAGTTTTGAGGTAATTTAAACAATATTATCAATTATTCAATATTATTAAATAAAAAAATATTATCCAATTATATAGTATTGTTCAGTATCATCAATAATTCTCTTCTTTCAAACTCCCCACTCTGGGTGTAGGACGTTCTGTCAGCCAGGATTCAGGAACATCCCTCAGGAAGAGAGAGCTACCTGCTGCTTTGTCTGTGTATTGTGCCCCGAGAGAGAAATATGTAATCAGACAGATATGAACTGGCAAAATTACACAATCACTTTCTCTCACCTCTTCTTTGTCTCCAAATAAAATGTAAAGGATCTGAGAGTAACCAATAGCATCACATTTCTTCATTATTTTCTATTATTTCATTCACTCATTCAATACATTCATTTAGGAAATCAATACATCGTTTCCATGTTGGGAGTTACCTTGATCTGGCTTCCTTATACTCACATTGTTAGGTTCTGCTGAAGCAGCTCTTCTCAAGGGAATACAACCCTTAAACCACATGATGTGTTAGGCAAACACTTAGATATTCCGTAGCACCCTATACTCATCTTGATCACAGAATAACACACATGGAATTATGATGGAAGTAAGTGTGGGTGTCTTTAGCACATGCCTCCTATTCATATCTTTACACCCAAGGTGGCGAGCACTATGTCTTACACATAGTAGGTGTGCAAAAACCAGAACTAAAGATTCAATAAATGAATGGACATATTATATTATTATTACTCTAGTAGAAGACATAAACAATGAACTGAGCATGCAAACTTGATAAGATAAAGGCTCTGCTTTCCAAGAAATCATAGTGAGGTACATGTGAAAAAGAATAGCAGGGCAATTTGAAAAGTGCCAAAATAAAGGTAGTTAGAGGTTAGCAGAGTCAACAAGAGTAGATAGTGTTACTTGGATAAATCAGATAATTCTTCATGGAAAGCTTATGTTTGAGTTGAGCTTTTAAAAATATGGGGGGATTTTTCAGTTAAAGATGAAGAGGGCCTCTTGGCAATAGATGTTTGAGCAACAAAAGTTATGCAAGATTAATAAGTTCTGGAGACCTACCATCCAACATGGGCCGATAGTTCACAATACTGTACTGTAGACTTAAAAATTTACTAGGAGGGTAGATTTATGTTAAGTATTCCTACCTCAAAAGAAAAAAAGTATTTTAAAAAAGGAAGTTAAATAAAAAAATTAAAGAGGACAGGAGGAAACATTTGGGGGTGATGAATAGGTTAAGGACTTGAGTAGTGATGGTTTCACGGGTGTATATTATCTCCGAACACATTAAGTTGTATACATTAAATATGTACAGCTTTTTGTATGTCAGTCATACCTCAATAAAGTTTTTTTTAAATGTTTTCATGTGGCATATTCAGACATTCAGAATATGACTAATATGACTGGAATGAGATGATAAAAGACTGATCATGGATGATGGAATAGGTAAATAATGAAAAAAAATCCCATCATATTTAAAGTACAATATTCCAGTCTTACCAAACAAAACAGCAAACAATTCATATATACTTATTACCAAAGTTGTCTCTACATTGCTAAATGTTCTGTCCAGTAAGATAATTCATGAAATAACATATTACAGAAATAATAATGGGCTGGAGGAGAGAGCATGTTTACAAATTATGTTTGTTGTTAGAATGCATCTGGCTATAAATTAAAAAGAAAAAAGTCTAAATGTGTCTTTTAAAAAATATTTATTATATCCCATAAAAAAGACCAGAGTAATTTACTACGATGATTCTTTGTGCCAGAAAAAATAAAAGCACAATTGTTGCATTATAAAGACGGAGAAGGAAATAGGTTTCATTCCATTTGTTATTTACTTGATGAATGTTGTCATAGATATCACTTTTTACGAAAAAATAGTGAAAGAATTAAAAAAAAGGCCAGAGATAGAATGACTCCAGGTTTAGGGAAAGGAATGAAGAAAAGCTATTCAACATCCAGCTACCTGTACAGTCTAGGGGTGCACGGAAAGCATCGCCTCCAGCCCCGCCCCTGGAGCTGATTTCCTCCCACTGTGAAGTCGGCCAGACTTATTCCAGCCCCACCCCCGCCTCTTCCCGCCCCTGGAACTGGTCTCCGCGGACAACCTCCTGGCCTGGTTCCGCCCGCAGCCTGGTCCCGGCTCATTGCCCCGCCCGCACCCTTGTCCCCCCCGCCCCCGGGCCTGGTGTCACTCACACCCTTGTGCCCGCCCACAGCCCGCCCCTAGAACTGGTTTCCGCCCCTAGATTTCGTCCCTGTCCCTGGTGCTGACCCAGCCCGCGTCCCAGCTTCGCACTCACTCTAGACACTGGAGACCTCCCCCGAGGCTGGGGTGCGCGGCCCCGCCCCGCCCGCCGCCTCAACCCGGAGCCCCCAAACGTCCGTCCTCCCCGAACGCCCGCCCGAGACCGGAAGCGGAAGCGCGGGCGGCGCCGTGGATGGAGCGGGAGGTCTGCGCGGTGTGTCCAGTCTTCTCGGCGCGGACGGCATTCCCGTGGACCTTCGGCCGAAGGGGCGACGCGCGGTAAGCGGCGGGCGGTCCCGGCTCCGGTCGCGGTCCAGGGAGGGGCCTGGGCCGCGGGCAGCCCCGTCACGGCCCGGCGTCCCCCCGTCCCCCCGGAGCCCCGTTTCCCCGGGCTGTTCGCTCAGGGCGCCCGAGGCTGCTGTTCCTCCCGGCTCCGGGCGCCGCCGGCCCCTCCTCAGAGTCCCCGTCACCGTCCTCCGTGTGATTTTGTCCCCAGGGGGCTTATCCGCGTCTGGAGGCGGTGTTTGGGTTGTTACTAATGGGGGCGCTCCTGGCATCTAGAGGGGGAGGCAGGGATGCTGCTCAGCGTCCTCCGGGGCCCAGGACGGCCCGACAGAGAATCATCCGGCCCCAGATGTCAATGGTGCGGAGGTTGGGAGACCTGCTCCAGGGCCTGAAAATCTCCCAAGCCCTGAATGAAGTGTGGGAAATATTTACAAGTCAGCGAGCCACTTACAGGGGCCATAAATGACAAGCTTGTTTAAAGGGTCCGGAGTCACCAAAAAGTCTCTGTCCAGCCAAGTGAGTTGAGCGAGTCAAGTGCACACAGCGCGGAGCTGCTTCTCCCATCTTGGGGAGCAGGTGGCTGGACAGGAATCGGGAAAATCCAGTCTCAGCCAACAGTTACAGTTAAATAAGTAAATACGAAAAAGAAAAGTAAGTGGGGTGGGCTTTCCTTCCATCACCTGTATTACTCCCTGTAAAAGGCCTCAAAAGCAATCTTTGCTTTTTTTTTCCGTTAGAAAAGAAAAGTGTCTGTGGGGCTCAAGTTTGAGTTGAAACCAGGCTCAGGGTCCACCTGTCCTCGCTGATCCGTGGATTTCTGTGTGACCAGGTGAGTACCCTGTGGACCTGGTACCAACAGGTTCCGGCAGCCTCCGCTGTGCAGAAGACCTGCCAGTGGGCTTTCCTGGGCTCAGGTTGTCACCACATGGACACTGAGAGTGAGGGTATCATGAGAAAAATTATTGATGTTTGATGGATTATATTCAAGGGAAAGATGGTAAGGTGTGTGAGGCTCTGTGTGTGTAAATAATTCAGAAAATAGTTATTTGCAAAGAAGAACACATTAAACAAATATATGTAAATAAGTGTAAATATGTGTAACATAGACTTACCTGCATTCCGAATTCTCAAAAGTCAGGATTCCATATATAAATATAAATATATAAATGTTTTACGTGTATATGTAGTATTACAAGACATCTCATTAAATATTAGCAGGGATGCTCAGCAACATTCCTCAGGCCTATTCAATTTGACTTCTAAAGACCTATAAATGCTCCACAAAAATTCAAATTCTTACAGACACCTGGAGAAAAATATGATTTGAACTTCTTTATGTTAGTAACAGAAATGTAAAGTTAAATTGACCAGCAGCCGGATTTATTTTCAGCATATTGTTGTTGTTTATGAGATTTCAAATCATTTGGAGGAATATTAAGCAACACTTTTTAGATAGAAGGGTAGGGCACTAGTCTCCAAAAAGATTGTCCTCTCCACCTCACATTCTAAAGGGAATTAACTTTGCTTCTTGAGTCCTTTCTGAAATAACAGTCTGGTGATTCACGTTGAAGACAATCTTGTTAAGTAATTTTATATATAATTGTTGGCCTCTCCTAATTGTGTGTGTATGTCTGTGTGCCTTTTTCATTCTAGCATTCCTGGGATGTTCTTGAGGGAATGTGTGCTTGTCATGCAGTAGATATTCTTTGAGTGCACAATTTATGGTGACCCACCATCCTCATTTATTCAGAACAGAGGGGTTTTCCAGGACACAGGACATTTAGCGTTCAAACCAGGATGGTTCCTCATCTGATGAGCCAGGCTCTGGGCCAGATGCGTGGGGACCTGGAGAACCAAACAGACCTTGTCCCACCTCCATGGGATTTATATTCTGTTAGGGAATTTGGATTTTAGACAGTTAATGATGAGAGTGATGTGGGAGTTTGGCACAAGGGGACTCAACCTGAGGGGGCAGGGAAGCCCTCTTGAGAAGGACTGATATTTAGCTTGAGAGCTAGAGTTGGGACTGGATTTAGGTGGTTGGAGGGTTAGACTGGAGTGAGGGTGTGGGAGTGTGTTCAAGAGAGCGTTTCAGGCAGAGGGACCCGCATGAGGACACCCCTGAAGCAGAGAGCCTGGTGTGTCCATGACCTGAAAGAGGGATGGCTGAGCCGAGTCAACACAGGGGGAGGGGTGTGAGCCAGACCAGCGAGGGGAACAGGCTGGACCAGGTCAGGCGTGACTTTGGACTCTGTTCTAAGACCAGTGGGAAGACACTGGAGAGGTGCGAGCAGATGGGTGATGTGATTGGCGTTTGGTCTAAGCATGTGGGTTAAAATGGACTTCATGGTTAAGAATGTAGACTTAAGAGGCAGATAGGAGGTGTTGGGAAGAAGGTTACGAATAAGGTGATTGTTCCCTAGGCCTGGGTGATGGCTGTGGAGTAGGAAAGAAGTAGAAAGAAAAGACCTTGGAGTGTAGAACCGCGAGAAGGTAACGGTACTTTCTTGCCTGGATGTGTCAGATGGCACAGGGCACTGACTGTGCTCCTCGCTGCTGTCCGTGCAGACCTGCAGGCGCCCCCTCACCCAGGTCTGTGTGTTCACCCCACTTAGCCACTCACAGGCCTCCCTCCACATCTTAAAGGAAGTCAGGCCTTACTTGTGAGGGGGTTGTCTCAGACGGGAGACACCGAGGAGAGCCCCTCCAGGCATCAGAGCAGCCCCTTCAGCCTCTCCCTCAGGCTGCTACCCCTCCACTCTCTCGCTTTCCACCCTCAGAAGGACCCCTGCTCAATATTCCACGTCCCCATGTTCTTCCTCCCTCAGGCTTGAGAAGGGTGGGCAGCCAGTGGGGTGGACATCATCTGTACCTTCCACTCTGACCCCCGCAGGTCCTGGGCTGGACAGAGAGCAACTCTACTGGGAGCTGAGCCATGAGAGCCAGGGCGTCCCCCACCTGGGCTCCTTCATCCTGGATGGGGACAGCCTCTATGTCAGTGTTGAGGGGCTGGACTACAGCCGTGCTCTCTGTCCCTATCATAGTTCTGTGTTGCCTCCATTGCTCTAAAGTGAGCTGTGATCCATCTCTGTCTCCTTCTGGTCGGGGTGCAGTCTTCTGGGGTGATGACTGGGGCCAGCCACCTTCCATCTCGTTGCCTCCCCCTGAACACCCCTCCACTCTTCCCCTCTGCTTTCCCCTCTGCTTCCCCACAAAGCTCCCTACATCCTCCCTCTCCCTTAATCCTTTATGTTCACCCCAACTCTTGCTCAGCTCCTCTCACCTTCTCTCCACAGCTGACGCCTATGGAGCTGTGGCCCTGACTACTACCAGTGAGTATTCCTGGCCCTCATCTCCTGGGTTCCATCCCCATTTGGGGTTGGGGAGCAGTGGTTCTCCTGCACCCACTGTCCTTGGTGAGAGAAGGACCTGGAAGGGCCCTAACTCATCCCTTCTCTCTCTCCCGTGTTCTGGTGGAGAGTTCCAGCCCAGGGTGAGAAAGCCTTAGTGACAGACGTGTTCTCCACCACATTTAAATCAATTAAAGTGGTTTTCACTTTAATTCTCCTAAAGCCTCGCGCTTGGTCCTCCTTTTCCAGGTATCCCGTATGTTTGTCCAGTGTTCTGACCGTCCATGTGTCTCTCCTCTGTGTTCAGTCTCTCTTGTTCACCTATCTCTCTCTCTTGGGCTCCTCTCATCCACAGGCTTGCTCATCCCTCTACTCACACACTCACCCCTCCCCTCACTCTCATTTATGCTTCACCTGTGAATGGTGGTCCTGGGACAGCCACTGCTGGAGCCCGGGTGAGCCTGGGGGCTCCTCCCACTCTGTCCCTCCCTGAGACAGCCCTCGCCACAGCTCCCGAGCCGGCCACCACGTCCCTGCATACTTGATCATCAACTGTGCCACCAGAAGCCACCACAGGTGTCTGGGGGCCCCTTTTCCTTCCCAAGAGAAGCTCTCCAGCCCCACACCTCCACCAGCCAGTTGTGATCCAGGAGCTGGGCAGCCACAGTGTGAGATTCTGGTTTTGAGGAAATGGTGCTGATCACAAAGATTATACCAATGATTCAGTCTGAGGCCAGCCCTCAGAGAGCCCCTAGCCTCGTGAAATTAACACACCAATATAACACTGTGTGGGAGGTTTCGGGGAGAGGCGCCTGGCATCATTTGGAGGGGAAGAGCTTGCTAGAGAAAGTTTCACCTGAATGGAGTCTTTAAGAATGACTAGGAGGGACCCTGGCAAATAGAGGATGAAGGGTTTTCCTGGCAGAGGGGATTCCATGAGCAAAGGCTCCAGCCAGAAACAACATGCCATATGGGGAGAATTGAAATGAATTTGGGTTGCGTGAAGCATGAAGTTTAACCCGCGGTACATGGATAAAATGAGACTGAAAGGTCAGCAGGAGCCAGATTGAGTAGAGCCTTGAGTGCCAGGTCAAGAAGGTTGAACTAACACTGAAGGCCATAGGGAGCCACGGGTGGTACTGGAGCAGTGGTGGCCCTAGTGAGGTATTCATTTCAGAAAGATTCTTCTAGTAGTCCATGTAGAACATCCTTTAGACAGAGCATCCAGTGAGCCTGCTGGGGTGTTGGTCCGGGTGAAGGAAGTTAAGTCCCCTGAGCTGGGACAGGGATGGAGAGGGAGTGTATGTGAGGACCAGTGTGCAACTGGAATTTGTGTTACTGGGAGGGAGGAGGAGCTGAGCAGATGTGCTGGTTCTGACTTGGGTGACCACACGGGTGGGTGGTGGTGCCCCTGGGAGAGAAGACGCCAGATGATAATGAGTGCAGGACTCTGGTGTGGTCTCAGGCCAGCTCTCAGTGATGGCCATCGCTCTCCCTCTCGTCTTGCAGCTTTGGGGCACAACCTGAAGACCCTCACAGTCACCTTCCCCATCTCCACCCTCCAGTATTCATCAGACAGGAGCAATGGCTCAGCCACATTCCACTCCACTGAGAGGGTCCTGCAGAGCCTGGTGAGACCCTGGTCCCAGCAGCTCCTGGTGGGTTAAATCCCACCCAGCCCCTCCCCCAATCCCTGTCCCTCCTGCTCCTCCTCCTCCTCCTTCCTCCCCAGCTGGATCCTTGTTCAAGAAGAACAGCCTGGGCCTCTTCTCCTTGAGTTGCAGACTGTTCTCCCTCAGGTGAGACCCTCCCCTGAGTATTTGCCCCTAATGACCACTTTTGTGACCACCCCTCTCTCAGTCTCCCCTCTGACCTCCCATTTCCTCCTTCCTGTTCTGGCCCCCACCCCAGAGGTTTCAGGACCTCTCTCTAGATTCCCCATGTACCTCTCTCCCCAGGCCTGTGAAGGATGGGGGAGCCACCTGTGTGGACGCTGTCTGCACCCACCACCGTGACCCCGTGGGCCACCATGCCTCTGTGCTGGGAGCTGAGAGTCTCCACGTGTCTGCTCTTCCTCTCGGTGGCTCCAGGCTCTGCACCCTGGAGTTTATGCATGCAGAGAGAACACCAGCTGCATTTCCGCAGCATCAGCTGGAACCACAGCAACCCGGAGCCCACATCCTCGGAGTACACTGCCCTGCTGAGGGTCACCCAGGACCAGGTGGGGTCTCCCCTGTCCCGTCTCTCCTTGCCCTGAAGGCACCCTCATTCCTCTGCCTGACTTACATCTGTTACCTGGTTGTTTCAATCCTTCACATTCCCTGCGTGTCTGGGTTCTCTCAGTTTCCAGAGGTGATGTCCTAGCTGCCTTCCCCATTTCTCACGTGGGTAAACTGAAGCTCAGAAAGGGGAGTATTGTGTCTAAGGTCACACAATGAGTTAGGGGCAGAGCCAGGATTTGAAGTCAGGTCTCCCTTGCCCCAAAGTCTGTGATCTTTCACTGGCTCCAGTGGGGCCCTGCATCCCCAGGAGACCTCCATCTCTCCCACTCTCTCTCGCATTTGTTCTAGGTCACCAAGCTCTACAGATGCAGCCAGCTGTGAGACATATTCCACTCCTGCCTGGTCACCGACTTGTTGTAGGTTGAGGAGATTGGAAGCATTGGCTGAGCTGGTGACTGATGGCTCTGAGCTCCCGTGACACATCCTTGATCTGGAAGTCACTGACATGGTGCCCATTCTCCCCCACATCCCTATCAGCTAATCTTACCATCTCCTTCCATAGGTTTTTCGGGGGTTGAGAAAAGCATTAACATTTGGGGCCACCAACCTCCAGCATCCTCCTCCTCCTCCTCTTCTGGAGACTTTCAACAAATATCAGCAGTCTAACTGTGCTCTCCAATAGTGGAGCCACTAACCACATGGGGCAATTTAAATTTTTTATACACCTGGTGGGATACGATTCACATATTGTGTGTGTGTGGAGGCTGTATCTTTTAGGTTTTTCTATATACAATATCTTCTCTGCAAAACAAATAGTTTTACCTCTTCTGTTCCAATCTGGGTTTCTTTTATTCCTTTTTCTTGCCTAATTGCTCTCATTAGAAACTCTAGTACCTGTGATTAACATATCAGATGAGGGAAGACATCATGGCCTTGTCCCTGGTCTTAGGGGGAAATTTTCAGTCTTTCCGCATTGAATATGGTGTTAGCTGTGGGTTTTTCATTGAAGCTATTTATAGGTTGAGAAAGTTTTTTCTATTCCTAATTTGTTGAGTGTTTTCTTTTTTAGACATGAAGGGCGTTGTATTTTGTGAAATTCTTTTCTATGTATATGGTCGAGATTACGTGGTATTGGCCGTTATTCTATTAATATGGTGTATTACATAATCAAGTTTTCAGATATTAAGCCACCGCTCCAACTAGAGGTGAGAGATTCAGACGTTCTCAAGTCTTTCCTGGGCGTGCCACATCCCTGAGCCCTTGTGGCCTTCTAGATGCCCGCAAATACCCTGGAGCTTTTCAAAGCCCCCTGTGGAGATCTCATTCCCCCAATTTTTCTTCTAAGTTGTTGGCTCACCTCTTGCCTGCCTCAGCTGGTATCACTCCCTCTGGCAACTACAATAGAAAACAATTAGCGCTGATTGTTTTTAGCAAGTGCCTTGGGGACAGACTTTCCACCTTGGGCAAGCTCTGAGTCTAGTAACGACAAGCCCTGAACATGGGGCGTTTTCGGGGAGCTGCCAGGCAGGTCAGCTAGTTGCAGTTGGGTGGGGAGGGGTCTTTTCAGAGCTCCACACCCATTATGGCTGCTGTGCTGCGGGTTGTCTCAGCCACCATGGTGCTGAGACTGACGGTTTTCACAGTTATGGAGGATATTGTGAGAGCAGGATGGGAATAGTGCAAGTTATAGTGCCACAAAGTTTGCTCCCTATATCAAGATTCCACCGTGTGTCTTCTCTAAACCCTCCTCAGATTCTTACAAGCCTTTGATTAATTTCTAGACTTCTGAAAAGTTGATTTCGACCATTTTTACCAGTGTTCTCATTGTTTTTATGCATTTGCAGAAGTCCTTACTCCAAAGTTTCAAAAATGTTCTCCCTGTGGTTATTTATTTATAAATTAATTACTTGAAATGAAATTACATGGGAAATTCAGTTTCTCACTCACACACACTAGCCACATTTTAAGTGCTCAGTAACAACATGGGGCTAATAATGAGTGTATTTGGTAGTGCAGGCAAGTGTTGACATTATTGCAGAAAGTTCTCTTGGACAGGACCCAGAAGCAGGGAATCTAGAATCAGGGTAGAATTCTAGACACCCTTGTTCATATTTGTGCCCTTCCAGGTCTGTCCCCCACAGTAACCACACTGGAGTGGACTCACTGTGTACCTTGCCGCTTTGGCACAGAGACTGGACAGAGTTGCCATCTATGAGGAATTCCTGCGGCTGAGCCAGAATGGTACCCAGCTGCAGAACTTGACCCTGGACAGGAAGAGTGTCCTTGGGGATGGTAAGGCTCCCTGGTCATTGGGAAAGGAAGTGAGGCCTTTCTGGGGACTCTGGATGCCTGGGGCTGAGAGAGCATTGAACTTTCTCAGGCTGGCAGGAGGTGGCATAGTCCCCCAGTCTTTACCCACCCTTGAGAGAGAGAAAAGGACACCAGTGTAATGTAGGAGGCCCTCACCTTCTCCTAGACAGTCTGTGACCTCATACTAGTCACCTCCCCTCTCTGGACTTTTGTTTCCTCATCTCTGCACTGAAACCCACTGGGCCAGATGGTCAGTGAGGGCCTCCAGCTGTGTGTGAAGCAGACTTAACAGGTTTGGGCGTCATGTGGTTTCTGATCCACAGGCTATAGTTTGCCAAGTCCCGCTCTAGATGAGCACCAATGCGCTAGAACTTTCTGCAGTGGTGGAATGTTCTATATCTGTGCTGAACAGTGCATAGCCGCATGTGGCTGTTGAGTGCTTGAAGGATGGTATTGGGACTGGTCTTTATTGTTACTGAGTTTTAATGTTACTGAGGTACCAGAATTTTTATTTTATTTAACTAAAATTAATTTTAATTCAAAAAGAGACTTGTTGCTGCTCCATATCAGACAGCACACCTGTAAGTGGTTGTCTGGATAGAGGTACAAGAAGCGGGACATGCACCCTCCCACCAAGCCCACTGGGTGCTGTGTGTCCTACCCTCCTGGAGTTTATGTTGTAGCTGCAATAACAAGAATAGAGAATTGAAACTTCTCAATTAATTGATGTGAACAAACTCATACTTGCAGGCGGAAATCAGAGAAGACTTCCTGCAGGATATTACATTGTAGGTTAATCCTAGAAAATGAATATTAAGCAAATAGATAAAGGAGAAGGGGATGAGTGTGTTTCTAGGCAGGGAAGAACACTTTTGAGTGGGAATTTACAAATTTAGAGAGATCCCATAGGCTTGCCAACTGTGATGACCCATTCTCCCCCCAGCTGTCATAAGAAAGTCCAGCTCAAATTCAGTCCTCTGTGCCCAGAGGTATGAATTTGGTTTAATTTATTAAACTTTTGTTCTGTGATAATGGCCTTAGATTTTGTAGGAATGTGTGGTCACGTTTTAGAGATGGAAACTAAAATGGGGTGAAACATAATGATGTCTACTTGACTTTAATATTTCATTGAAAACATGGGATGAATCAAGGTTGGCAAGTGTTAATAATTTATACATTGATAAAATGTTGTTTTAATTGGATGGAATATACATGGTTAAATTAGATGATGGATATTTATGAGACTGTTCCCTTTATTTTTCTGTGTCTAAAAGTTCTATTAAAAAGAGTGAACCACACTCACATGCATTCTCCATTTGATTCACTTCCAGAATATTCTCCCAACAGAGAGGACACCTTGACTGAGAAGCCTGGTAAACCTGCAGGAAGCCCCAGCCCACGGAAGGTGGCGAGAATCTTGATGCTGTGCCTCATCGAAGAGAACCATGCGCACAGGGTCTTGGATGATGAGGAAAGTTGGCCAACCCTTGTCAAGGACGGTTGAGGCACAGTGGGGTCAGCAGGAGCCCTTGGGCGATGACAGGAGGTGGCTCACCCCAGCACTTGTCTCCCCAGACCTCCCCTTCTGGGCCCTCATCCTCATCTGCCTCCCGGGAATCCTGGTGCTCATCACAGGCCTGATCTGCTGTCTCCTGGTAAGCCATGACGTGTTGCTTGTCTTCTTACTATTGGGTTGTAAGAGCTCTTTATATATTATAAATACACGTCCTTTTCTAGGGATATGTTTTGCAGATGTTTTCTCCCAGTCTGTGTGTGGCTCGCCTTCTCCTTCACAACATGAGTCATTGGGTAAATGAAAGTGACAGTCATCGTGAGATTCCACCACACTTGAGGATGGCTAAAATTAAAAAGACTGATTATAGCAAGTGTTGTTGCAGATGTCAAGTCACTGAAACTCTCATAGAGTGCTGGTGAAAAATAGCTTGAATGCGTATTTAATAATTACATACGTCTACCCAGCAATTCCTCCCCTAGGAATCCATCCAAGGGAAATAAACCCATATGTCTATACACAGACTTGTACACACATGTTGATAACAACCTATTTATAGTATACAAAAACGGAAAACAACCCAAATGTCCATCTACTGGTGAACGGATACACAAAGTGTGGTATTTCCCCACAGTGGAATACTATATAACCATAAAAAAGAATGAATTATTTTTTTCTTTTTTAATTATTTTATTGATATTATAAAGGGTTTTAACATTGTGTAATTTTGGGTGTTCATTATTATTTGTGAATTTCTGTATAGACTGCGTGGTGCTCACCAACAGTAGTCTAACTTTTATCCATCACCATGCATATGTGCCCCTTTAACTCTTTCACTGAACCCCCAGCCCCTATCCCCTCTGGTAACCACTAATCTGTTCTCTTTATCCCTGTGTATGTTTATCTTGTACATATGAGTGAAATAATGCATATTTGTCTTTGTCTGGCTTATTTCATTTAACATCTTACCCTCCAGGTCCATCCAGGTTGTTGCAAACAGGACAATCTTGTCTTTTGTTTCTGGCTGAGTAGTATTCCATTGTATATAACACATACCACATCTTCTTTATCCATTCATCTGTAGCAGGGCACTTGGGTTGCTTCCATGTCAACTATTGTGAATAATGCCTCAGTGAACACAGGGGTGCATAAATCTCTTTGAATTGTTGATTTCAATTTCTTTGGATAAATACCCAGTAGTGGCATAGCTGAAAAGTATGGTATTTTTATTTTTAATTTTTTGAGAAATCTCCATACTGTTTTCCCTGGTGGCTGCACCAGTTTGCATTCCCACCAGCAGTGTGTGAGGGTGCCCTTTTCTCCTTATCCTCTCCAACATTTGTAATTTTTTGTCTTGGGAATTATAGCCATTCTGATAGGTGTAAGGTGATCTCTCATTGTAGTTTTGATTTGAATATCCCTAATAATTAGTGATGTTATACATCTTTTCATGTGTCTGTTGGCCTTCTGTATATCTTCTTTGGAAAAATGCCTGTTCATATCCTCTGCCCATTTTTAGATTGGATTGTCTGTTTGTTTGTTGTTGGGTTGTATGAGTTGTTTATATATTTTGGAGATTAATCTCTTGTCAGATATGTGATTTGCAAATATTTTCTCCCAGTTGGTGGGTTTTCTTTTCCTTTTTTTTTTTTGTGAGGAAGATCAGCCCTGAGCTAACATCCGTCCTAATCCTCCTCTTTTTTTCTGAGGAAGACCGGCTCTGAGCTAACATCTATTGCCAATCCCCCTCCTTTTTTTCCCCCAAAGTCCTAGTTGATGGGTGTATGTCATAATTGCAGATCCTTCTAGTTGCTGTATGTGGGACGCAGCCTCCGCATGGCCGGACAAGCAGTGCATCTATGCGTGTCCAGGATCCGAACCTGGGCCGCCAATAGCGGAGCGCACACACTTAACCACTAAGCCATGGGGCCGGCCCTGTCTTTTCATTTTGTTCATCGTTTCCTTTGCCTTGCAGAAGCCTTTTAGTCTCATGTAGTCCCATTTGTATATTTTTTCTTTTCTTTCCCTTGCCTGAGTAGACATGGTATTGGGAAGGGTGCTGCTAAGACTGATGTCAAAGACTGTACTGTGTATATTTTCTTCTAGGAGTTTTATGGTTTCAAGTGTTAGATTCAAGTCTTTTATCCATTTCGAGTTAATTTTTGTGTATGGTGGAAGATAACGATCTACTTTCATTCTTTTCCATGTGGCTGTCCAGTTTTCCCAACAGCATTTATTGAAGAGACTTTCCTTTCTTCATTGTATGATCTTGGCTCCTTCGTCAGAGATTAACTGACCACAGATGTGTGGTTTTCTTTCTGGGCTTTCAGTTCTGCTCCATTGATCTATGAGTCTGCTTGTGTGCCAGTACCATGCCATTTTGATTACTATAGCTATGTAATATATTTTCAAGTTAGGATTGTGATGCCTCCAGCTTTGTTCTTTCTTCTCAGGATTGCTTTGGCTGTTCGAGGTCTTTTGTTATTCCATATATATTTTAGGATTCTGTGTTCTATTTCTATGAAGAAGGTCCTTGGGATTCTGATTGGGATTGCATTGAATCTGTAGATTACTTTAGGTAATCTACAGATTCAATGGACATTTTAACTGTGTTTATTCTTCCATTCCATGTGCATGGAATATCTTCCCATTACTTCAGGTCATCATTGATTTCTTTCAATAATGTCTTCTAGTTTTCATTGTATAGGTCTTTAACCTCTTTGGTTAAATTTATCCCTAGACACTTTTTTCTTTTTGTTGCAATTGTAAATGGGATTGTATTCTTGAGTTCTCTTTCTGTTAGTTCATTATTAGAGTATAGAATTGCAACTGATTTGGTAAGTTGATTTTGTACGCTGCAACTTTGCTGTAGTTGTTGATTATTTCTAATAGTTTTCTGATGGATTCTTTAGGGTTTTCTATATTTACAATCATGTCATCTGCAAACAGCAAGAGTTTCATTTCTTCCTTTCCAATTTGGATTCCTTTTATTTCTTTTTCCGGCCTAATTGCTCTGGCCAAAACATCCAGTACTGTGTTCTATTTCTATGAAGAAGGTCCTTGGGATTCTGATTGGGATTGCATTGAATCTGTAGATTACTTTAGGTAATCTACAGATTCAATGGACATTTTAACTGTGTTTATTCTTCCATTCCATGTGCATGGAATATCTTCCCATTACTTCAGGTCATCATTGATTTCTTTCAATAATGTCTTCTAGTTTTCATTGTATAGGTCTTTAACCTCTTTGGTTAAATTTATCCCTAGACACTTTTTTCTTTTTGTTGCAATTGTAAATGGGATTGTATTCTTGAGTTCTCTTTCTGTTAGTTCATTATTAGAGTATAGAATTGCAACTGATTTGGTAAGTTGATTTTGTACGCTGCAACTTTGCTGTAGTTGTTGATTATTTCTAATAGTTTTCTGATGGATTCTTTAGGGTTTTCTATATTTACAATCATGTCATCTGCAAACAGCAAGAGTTTCATTTCTTCCTTTCCAATTTGGATTCCTTTTATTTCTTTTTCCGGCCTAATTGCTCTGGCCAAAACATCCAGTACTATGTTGAATGGGAGTGGCGATAATGGGCACATTTGTCTTCTTCCTGTTCTCAGAGGAGTGGCTTTAAGTTTTTCACCATTAAGTATGATGTTGGCTGTGGGTTTGTGATATATGGCCTTTATTGTGTTGAAGTACTTTCCTTCTATACCCATTGTATTGAGAGTTATTATCATAAATGGATGTTGGATCTTGTCAAATCCTTTCTCTGCATCTGTGGAGAGGATCATGTGACTTTTATTCCTCATTTTGTAAATGTGGTGCATCACATTGATTGATTTGCGGATGTTTAACCATCCCGGCATCCCTGGTATAAATTCCACTTGATCATGGTATATGATCCTTTTAATATATTGCTGTGTTCGATTTGCTGATATTTAGTTGAGAATTTTTGCATCTGTGTTCATCAGTGATATTGGCCTGTAATATTCCTTCTTTGTGCTATCCTTATCTGCTTTTGCTGTCAGGGTGATGTTAGCCTCATAGAATGAATTAGGAAGTGTTCTATCTTCTTCAACTCTTTAGAATAGTTTGAGAAGCATGGGTATTAAATCTTGTTTGAATATTTGGTAGAATTCTCCAGAGAAGCCATCTGGTCCTGGACTTTTGTTTTTTGGGAGGTTTTTGATGAGCATTTTGATCTCTTTACTTGTGATTGGTCTGTTCATTTACTCTATTTCTTCTTGATTCAGCTTTGGGAGGTTGTAGGAATCTAAGAATTTATCTATTTCTTTTAGGTTATCCTATTTGGTGGCATGTAAGTTGTTCAGTGTATTCTCTGATTGTCCTTTTGATTTCTGTGATATCTGTTGTAATTTCTCCTCTTTCATTTCTAATTTTATGTCTTTTAGCCTTCTCTCTTTTTTTCTTAGTGAGTCTGGCTAAGGGTCTGTCAATTTTGTTTCAGTCTTCTCAAAGAACCAGCTCTTTGTTTCATTGATCCTTTCTACTGTTTTTTTAGTCTCTATTTCATTTATTTCTGCTCTAATTTTTATTATTTCCCTCATTCTGCTGACTTTGGGCTTCATTTGTTCTTCATTTTCTGGTTCTATTAGGTGTAGTTTAAGGTTACTTATTTGGCATTTTTCTTGTTTGTTGAGTTGCGTTTGTATTGCTGTGAATTTCCTTCTTAGAACTGCATCCCATAAGAGTTGTTTTGTTGTCTTTTCATTGTCATTTGTCTTCAGGTATTTTTTGATTTCTCCTTTGATTTGTTCATTGATCCAATGGTTCTTCAGTCGTGTGTTCTTTAGTCTCCACATATTTGTGACTACCCCATCCCTTTTCTTGTAGTTGATTTCTAGTGTCATAGCATTGTGGTCAGAAAAGAAGCATGATATGATTTCAATCTTAAATTTATTCAGGCTTGCCTTGTTTCACAACATATGGTATATCTTTGAGAATGTTCCATGTGCACTCAAGAAGAATGTGTATTCTGCTGTTTTGGGAGGGTATGCTCTACATATATCGATTAAGTTCATCTGATCATATGTTTCATTTAATTCCACTATTAACTTGTTGCCTTTCTCTGCATGATCTATCCATGGATGTAAGTGGGGTGGTCAGGTCCCCTGCTATTATTGTGTTGCTGTTAATTTTTCCCTTTAGGTCTATTAATAGTTGCTTTATATTCCTTTGTGCTACTGTGTTAGGTGCATATATCTTTATAAGTGTTATGTCCTCTTGGTGGAAAGTCCCCTTTATCATTATATACTGCCACTCTTTGTCTCTCATAGTCTTTTTTATCTTGAAGTCTGCTTTGTCTGATATAAGTATGGCAACACCTACTTTCTTTGATTTGCCATTTGCTTGGAGTATTGTCTCTCATCCCTTCATTCTGAGCCTGTTTGTTTTTAGAGCTGAGATGTGTTTCCTGGAGGCAGCATATTGTTGGGTCTTGTTTTCTAATCCACCCCACCACTCTGTGTCTGTTCCTTGGAGAATTCAATCGATTTACATTTAGAGTGATTATTGATACATCAGTGCTTAATCCCACCTAATCTATATTTCCATTATTCCTCTTCCTTTGTGTTTCTGACTACCATTTCATTTTGGGGTTTTTCTGTGGATGTTTCTCTTTTTTTATGATATATGGCTCTGCTCTGATTTTTTGTTTGCTGGTTACTGTGAGGTTTGTATGAAGATCTCATAGATGAGATAGTCCATCTTCTGATAGCCTCTTATCTCCATTAATCTAAGCAGGTTCCATCCCTTTCCTCTTCTCCTTCTGAGTTATTGTTGTCACAAGTTATTCATTTTTGTGTTGTGCGTTTGTGACTAACTTGAAGTGTTTATAGTTACTTTTGATGCTTTCCTTCCCTTCTTCTTTGAAGTTATAATTAAGTATTTTCTACCCTGTTGTGAAACAGAGCTTTAGCTTTTTGATTTTGTCTGTCTATTTATCTCTTTGCTCAAAGATTTGTAGACATTTGCCTTCTTTTTGTTTCAGGTATGAGGGCGTTCTTGATCATTGCTTGTATGGGAGATCTAGTGGTGATGAACTCCCTCAGCCTTTGTTTATCTGGGAAAACTTTTATTTCTCCATTGTATCATAAGGATCGTTTCACTGGATAGAGTATTCTTGGCTGAAAGTTTTTGTCTTTCAGTATTTTTAATATATCATTCCATTCTTTCCTTGCCTGTAAAGTTTCTGCCAAGAAATATGCTGAAAGCCTGATAGGGGTTCCTTTCTAGGTTATTTTCTTCTGTCTTGCTGCCCTTAATATTTTTTCTTTGTCATTGGCTTTTGCCATTTTTACTATTATATGCCTTGGAGAAGGTCTTTTAGCATTGATGTAATTAGGCGTTCTGTTGGCTTCATGTATTTATAACTCCGGTTCTTCCCCAGGTTTGGGAAGTTCTCAGCTCTTATTTCTTTCAACAAGCTCTCTGCTCCTTTCTCCCTCTTTTCTCCCTCTGGAACACCTATAATTCTTAGGTTGCTTTTATAATTGAGTCATATATTTCTCCAAGAATTCCTTCATTTTTTAAAAATCTGAGTTCTCTCTCCTCGTCCACTGGAAGCATTTCTATATTTCTATCCTCTAAATCACTAATTCTTTCATCCATAATATCAGCCCTATTTTTTAAAGATTCTAGATTCTTTTTTATCTCATTAATTATGTTCTTCATATCCAGAATTTCTGCTTGTTTTTTTTTAATAGTTTCAGTCTCTTTGATGAAGTATTCCTTTTCCTCATTAATTTTATTCCTGAGTTCATTGAACTGTCTGAACATTCTTGTAACTTGGTGAGTTTCTTCATGACAGTTATTTTGAATTCTCTGTCATTTAGATTGTAAATTTCTGTGACTTCAAGGTTGGTTTCTGGAGATTTGTCATTTCCTTCTGCTCTGAATTGTTACTGTAGTTTCTTATGGTGTTTGATGAACTAATCTTTTGCCTGCGTATTTGTGGTAGTATCAGGTCGCAGATTCCACCTGCTACTGCTGTGGGGGAAGCATGAGCTGTGTTTCTGATCCCACCCCATATGCTGGACGTTGTGTGGGTACAGTGGGTGTTCCAACCCTGTGGAAAAGCATTCACACTGGGCTCAGAGCTCCCGCCACACGGAGGCAAGTACCCAGTTGTGAGAGCGCAGCACTACTATGGGTGTTTGTGCATCTGGGACAGCATCTGCATGTGCGCGTATATCTGCTGCTGCCTTTTCTCATGCTCATGGCAGCCTCTGTGCTTGGTGGGTGGGGCTTCTTCACGGGTCTGAGCATTGGCCGATCATTGGGACTCCAGTGGCACGGTGGGCTCTCCAGCCATCCAGGAAAGCATTCATGTGCGGGTCCAGGGCTGCTGCCAACCCCTCCCAGTGTTGCACCAAGGCACATTCCTACTTTTGGGGATGCAGCAGTACTATAGGCTCTCACGCCAACCTGGGAAGCGCTCGGGTGTGTGCACAGTGCTGCCAGGGAAGGGTTGGGGATAGGAATGACTTCATAGTACGTGCAATGACAAGCATGAATCTCAAAATAATAATGCTGAGTGAAAGAAGACAGTAAAAAATGAGTAGTATATGATCCCATTTATAAAAATTCTTGGAAAATACAGGAAAATCTATAGGGACATACACCGGAACACTGGTTGCCTGGGAATGAGAATGTGTTTGCAAATGGCAGGGAAGGAGGAATTAAAATGAGCATGAGGAAATTTGGGGAGGATGGGCATTTCTTTTCTTGATTGTGATGATGGTTCAATAAGTTATAATCAAAATGTATCAAATTGTTTACTTTAAATGTATGCAGTTTACTGTATGTCGTTAATACCTCAATTAAGCTAGAACATGCAGGGGAAAGAGAGGGAGAGAGACCCAAAAGAGGGAAAATGGAAGGAAAAGAAGGACTCAGGGTGAAAATTAAGTGGACAAAAGGAAGAGGGAGACACAGGAGGCATCGGGTCTCTGTGGCTTTGGCATCTCCTTCCCCTGGAGTCTCCCATACTGGGCAGCTGACTGGACCATTCTGATGCGCTCTCCTCACCTCACAAGTCACTTGTCTGCCGACGGAAGAAGGAGGGCAACTATGAGGTCCAGTGTCAATGCCTGGGCTATTACCTGCCTCCTGGCGACCTACGGAAGCTGCGATGACTAGATCTGACTAGATCTGAGGTCCCTTTTTCATAGCTGGGGTCCAGAGAAGCTTGGCTGGAACAGAACGAAACCACATTGGACAGACACAGGCTCCAAGCCTTTCTAGACTTGGCCCCTGACTGGCTCACAGGGGACTAAGCTGAAAGGTTTCAACTTCCTTAAGTCCTGAAAGTGACTGTAACTTCTGTCCTGTGGTGTCACACCAGTTCATCCCTCAGGGACACCAGAATTGGTGAAACAAGCACAGACATTGCCATCATGTAAAATCGAATCCCCACTTCATTGCAAGGTTTCCCTTCTTAGGAAACTTTGGAACATCCCTCCCCTTGACTCTGTGCAGCCATCACACCCCTCTCGGTTTCTCCATATTCCTCCCCCACTGAAGCACTGGCAGTCTCATGTTCCCCTTTTCTGCTTCATTCTCTGAAGCTCAGATTCACCAGGACTTCCAGATCAATCTCCCTCGATGTCTCCTCTCCCCATTCATGGGTCCTCCATGACGGGAAACAGGCCAAGATGAGAGGAGTGGGTGAGACATGACTCTGCAGTCACCTTGGGCCTTGGGAGCTGAAATGACTAGGTGTCTGGAGACGCTGAATCCCAGAGTAACACCAAGGCTCTGGGAATAGAGTATCTGCTCTGGATGTAAAAGTGAATAAAACTCGGGGCGGGGGGAATCTGAGGGAAAAGAAAGAGTCTTTTTTCATCTTTCTCTGTACAGAGTCCAACTAGCCTCACAGCAGAGGCTCCCCAACAAGCAGCCCAGAGCATCCCAGGCATGAGGCAGGCTGTGCTGTTCTGCAGTGGGTCTGTGGGAACAGATTACATTATCTGTACACACTGTGCCGACGACCACAGCTGAAGACACCCAAGGGCTGAGAATTAAAGTCACAGTCATGACACTCTCTCAGACTTCTTGTGTGTGAGCTTCACATTCTCAATCTTAAGCTGTGATTCTCTGAGAATGCACACTCTGAAGATTCTAATGATTAATAATATTAATATATTATTATTATACATTGCATACATCATACATTATACACTGTACATTATAATTATAAATTAATGTATAATTATTATTATACATTAATATATTATGATATATTACATTATTATAATAATATGATAATGATTAATAATAGTTATCATTATTGACTTTAATTTCTGCTAAGCAACATGACTGGCAAGCTCTGCGTGTATTATCTCAGTTACAGTCACCATTTTTAGGGTTTTATTCCCATTTTAAGCTAAAGATATGGAGGCTCAGAAATATTAAGTAACTTGACAAAGAAGGAAAAAAATTACTCCAAAGCTAAATTAAACACCTATTCAAACTATGTGTCAAAGAAAGAAAGACGTTATCGGACCTACAAACAGACTCAAAGTTGACCTCCCACAGGCCTGCAGTGAAAGAACCAGTAAAGAATGTGCATCAGGAAGAAGAAATGTGAACCCAGGAAAACAAAACAGGAGTCATGAGGAAAGGAAAAAACAGTCTGTCTAATTTAGTATTAGTTTTAAAACAAGACATTAAAAACACATTCGAACCAAAATTCCAGATGATTACCACATGGAAGAATAGAGGAGAGAAGATTTAGCTAAAAAATAACTCATTTTTTAGGGAAGATATAAATACTAAGATACTCTATTATTGTTTAACACATTGCTCTCAGAAACTGATAAATCTGTGGGACAAAAGTAAGTAATGATAAAGAGGATTTGAAGAGTGCAACATGCTCGATCAGGCAAATAGACAAATCCCAACACACTGGCTGATTTTGAGACTTGTGATGCTGAAAACGGTCATTCTCCTGACAGCATGATACGGCAATGGGACATCAATTTTCATGAATCAAATTTCCAACGCATACAAATCTAAAAGAAGGGAAAATCCAGTATTTCATTATATGCAACTGTGATTCAACATGCAACAAATACCAGAAAAATAGAGACCCGGAAGTAGGTGTCTTTTTTGAGAAGACAGATGTAACAGCTCTTTAGTAAAATATTATGTTGGAATCTATTGGAATATTACACAAAAAGGACAATCCATTTGGACTAGGTAGGTTTTCTCTGTGACTGTGAGGGCAGAACTCTAAAGAATCCCCTGACTGTGATACCGCTCTGTTGATCTTAAAATACAAATGCATAACACTCAGGAAAGGAAAATGAGAGAACAAAATGAGAAGGAAAGATCTCCTTTCTCTCCTCACCTGAAACCCAATCTCTCACCTCAGAAAGATCACTGTCTGTATCTTCTCTGTCATGCAAAGGAATCAAAGAAAAGAAAACTATTGGTATATATTAAAGTTTCAAGAGCTCAAAGGAAGAAGACATCAGGACCCCTGCAGAGGCATTAATGTAGTGTGAGCTCCATGTCATCTGCCCCGTCTTGTCTTTTCTTCATCGTGTTTGTCGGGACGTCCTTCTTGGCCCCTCACTCTCCCTGCCTCGCTAGCGAGTCTGTCTGCATCAGTGCTACCGCCAGTCTCTCTCTTGCCGTCTTCACTTCCCCTTCCTGTTTCCTGATATCCTCCTCAGTCACCAGAAGTTGTTTGCAAAGGAGCTGTGGGATGTACAGACCAGCTCCTGGGATCGTCTCTGCTGAATCTGAAGACCAGGCAGGGATGGGCATGGGACTGGAGTTCAGACCACCTGTGAGCACACCTGGCAGGGATGCACCTGTGCAACTAGGTGCAAGATTCAGCAGGGCTTTGGCAAGGTCCAAAGGGCTTAACAGGTTTCCTTTACTCTGCTGGCCTGGAGACCTTGCAGTCTCTTCTGCCAGCAGAGTTGTTGGGGCTGCTCCAAGGTTTCCTCCCATTGATGGCATCTGATGTCATTGCCAGGATAGGATGTGATTCTAGTAACTGGCCTCTTGAATATGTAACTGGACATCCTCAAAGGGATGGAGATGCTCAAACCAGGCTTTGGTTTGTATTGGTTTCCACAATCATGTCGCTTCCTCTGTGATGATTTGACCATCATACTTCTTTTCCTCTTACCCTATAAAAATAAATTGTGAATGTGAATCAGAGTGATAAAATGAAGCCTGCCTTCCCAGGACAATTCTGTCAGATGCCTTGTGCTTCTACCCTCCCACCCTCCCTGTGGGGATTAATCTGACCTGTGTCCTGTGACATCATCAAAGAGATTTGGGTCAAGAACAGAGAGCTCAAGGTCAAAACTCAGGACTACGGCAGGTCATTTCTTCTCCCCCATGTTGTTAGACACTTATGAGTATGACTTTATTCTCTTTTTGTCCTTGTCACTCTCAACAACAAAATCCCTGGTGCTCCCTGTCAGGACACACGGTCCCCAGTCTTTTTCTAAATCCCAAATCGTACCATTCTTCTGTACTATATGATTATTCATTTGATTAACCCATTGACCAGTTGGTGTTCATAGCTCCATTAGAGCTTAAATCAGTAGTGAAATTATCATCCACCCCACTCCTAGTGACTCTTATTTCACAACTGTGAACATTAAATCTCAGTACAGAGAATGTAGGTCTAAAAAAACTCAACTTATAAATGGAGATTGTACTGTAAGTGGGAAATACACACTGGATTTATGAAACACAGGAAAAAAATGTAAACTCTCTCATTATTAAGTTTTGTATAGACTGCACCCACATTGATGATCTCTTGGTTATAGTGGGTTAAATATACTATTAAAATTAGTTTCACCTGTTTGCTTTCATTTTTTAAAATGTGGCTACTAGAAAAAAATTAAATTCTATAATATAGAATGCTTAATGTTACTATTGGACAGTGCTGAGGAAGCCATCAGTGAAAATAAAGTCCAGAGAAAGTGGTTAGGGAAATTTTTTCCCTAGAAAAGGAGTCTACACTGGCCCACACTGCAAGATGCAATAAAAACTGTCATACACACACACACACACACACACACACACACACACACACACTGACAGAATGAAACAAACCTCTTCCTAGCATCCCACCACTTCTCACATGGCATGAGGTTGCACTCCTACTTAGTCCTAAGTGGACTAATCTCAAGAAAGAAGGCAAAAGTCAAGGTAATTTACCAGTTAGGAAGATCTAAAACCAGAGATTAAAGCTCAAGATATGTGGTGAATTTCCTGTCGTGGCTTCTGTTATTAATCCAATATGTTAGGGAGACTTTTCCAAGGAGGGTTGTTTTAAAACTCACTTTTTCTTTACTATGTAAAAATAGACAGGCTATGTAAAGAATAATTACTCTAGCCAATCAATGAAAAGGAGATGATAGAACACGAATACCCTTATTATAAGTCACTACTGGATTAGAGAGACAGGGAACAGCTGACATTGGGTTAATTTGGCCTAAATTAGGCTGATTCTGATTTCATGACCGTCATATTGATTGTATTATGCTAGAACCTATGAAACTTCCCAGCCCCCCTACTATTTAACCACCAAGGCCCACCACCCTGACCAGTCCTTGCTGACACATCCCCTGCCTCCATCCCTTCTGACAACACCTGGAGGCTTTTCCCCGAATCCCACTATGTCCCTGCGCTCTTCTACCTGCCTCAGGGCCAGGGAATCATTTTCTCCAAGCCTCAGGCTCTGCGTGTGCCCAGCTCTGGGGATGTCACTTCTCCCTCGAGTGAAGACAAGGATCAGAGCGCAGACCCTGTGAGCTGAAGCACTTCGACAAAGACTGGGGTTGCTGACAGAAAAGAACCTTTAGTGGGCATGGTTACCAGGGTCCAAGAAGCCCCAGTGATTCCTCCAGGGAATGTGATGCAGGACAGAGCAGGAATGTCTGCGGGTGGTTCGGCTGGGGAATGCCTGTAGGGTGACATAGGTGACATTGGTAATGCATTCACCAATGTTGTTCACTCATTTATTCATCGTATGTCATGGAGTGCTTTCTACATACATCCAGGCAACAGTCTCACCCTCTGGGGCTCACAGGCAGTGTCAGAAGAATTTCTAAATTTTATTTCTAATATATAGGTACAGCACTGGCAATACACTAGGTGTTCCAAGCATTTTTCAAACATGAACTCCTTTAATACTCTCCATAAACCTACAAAGTAGGTATGCTAATCATTATTGCCAACTGAGTGATGAAGAAACTGAGGGACCAATCAGGTAAATAACTCGGTCAATACAAATATCTAGGAAGGGATTGAGCTGGAATTTGGACGTGAGGAGTTAGCTCCATAGTCTGTGCTCTTAACCATGACATTTACTCTCTAAAGACTTCACATCATGAAAAAATTTGATCAGTTATCCATTTTCTTGGTGCATTGAGTAGCCACACTATTTTATCTGTGTCTAAAAAATAGAATACCTGCGTAGAAACTACTGCACATACACACTCAAATTACATCTACCAATGTCCCCAGTCCCTGAAAATTAATACAGAGAACATTTCAGAATGTTTCTTGCCCAAGTTGGGAGGACTCTGAGGAAATCTCAGTGTTACTGTAAGAAGCTGAGGACAGGCTGGGAGTGGGTCTCAGTGGAAAGGTGTCCTCAGGAATCACCATTGAATGACAACATTGATGGGAGAGTCTCAGCAGTGACTGAATTCAGGATCTGGTGGGATTTTAACCTGGTGCTTATGTTCTGGCTGTGGGTTTATGGTGATGCAGCACAGGGAGAGGGGATGGTTCACTGTGTTCTTGGGGAAACCAGACCCATGAAAGAGAGGGAATGTTGGTTTCCTTAAACAATGGACTCGTGGTGGGAAAAATTCGGCCTGGAAGAGACAGTCGTGTTCCTGGTATAAACAGAAGGAGTTGCCTCTGCTTCAGCCAGAGCAGACAGCCCTTCCTCATGCACTCATTTTATCTCAATGGGAGGAAGGAGGAGGAAAAAAATTCAATGGGGTGTGGCTGCCTCTCAAATTTTAACAAGTTTATAACAATTCACTTTGGGCAACTGGGAAAGAATCTGCTCTCCATCCCTCTCTACTCTGCTCTGTGCACTGGTAGGTTGTCCTGTATGGATTGTATTATCAGCCCACTCTTGTGCTCTTTCTTCCAAATGAGTTTGAAAATGGTAGCCGTGGAAGGAGAGAAGAGGGCTAGAGAAGAGAGAGATGAAGAAACTCCCCCTTCCCTGCAGAGACTGCACATTTGGGCAGTGGTTCAATTCTTCTGTCACAGGCTAAGCCCCTTTCCAGGTTCCTGTAACTGTTCCATCCCCTTGGATCAAAGGGTATCTCCTTTAATCCAAGGAATGATAAGCGATCCCTCATATTGCTACTCCCAGGGTGTCCCACCATCCTCTGTTGGTTTCTCTTAGCCCTGCTGTGATGTTGTGATTTATAATAAAAAATGTATATTTGGTCTTCATCCTGTTTCTGGCACAAAGATCCTAAGACCCTTGGAATTTCCTGAGCAATAGGAGCCATGGGAGCATCTTTTGTTGTATTTGGTCTCTCCTCCTCAGTTCCTGAGCCATAAAGGTGAAATGGGTGACCTGTTATTCATAACAAGCCCCATTCCAGCATAAGTGGGTTTATGCTAATGAGGTGACTTTTGGAGAGCACCTAAGGGGGGCTGGTTGCCAGTGGAGCCAGCCAAGAGATTAGAGATTTGGAATTTTCAGTCCCACCCCCTGATATCCAGGGAGGGGAGAGGGGATGGAGATTGAGTTCAATCACCAATGGCAAATAATTTAATCAATCCAATCAATCAATGCTTATGCAAGGAAGCCTCTAGAAAAATACAAAAAGGTGGGTTTGGAGAGCTTCCAGGTTGGTGAAGACCTGGAAATTTGGGAAGAGTGGCACACCTGGAGAGGGCATGGAAGCTCCAAGCCCCGTCTCCGTACCTTGCCCTATGCATCTCTTCCATCTGGCTACTCCTGAGTTACATCCTTTCATAATAAACCAGTAATCTAGTAAGTAAAATGTTTCTCTGAGTTCCATGAGCCACCCTAGCAAATCAATGGGACTTGAGGAGGGGGTCATGGGAACCTCCAATCTATAGCCGGTCAGTCAGAAGCACAAGTGACAATCTAGGCTTTCGACTGGTTTCTGAAGTAGGAGGGGAGGCAGTCTTGTGGGACTAAGCCATTAACCTATGGGATCTGATGCTATCTCTGGGTAGATAGTGTCACAATTGAGATGCATTGTAGAACACACAGATGGTGTCAGAGAATTGCTTGAATGTGTGGGGAAACCCCCCCACCTCATGCTGTGGCATTGGATTCAGAACCTGTTCTACCTGCTCACACTTATATAAATAGTATCTTCATTAAACCCTCTTCATTTAATCCGTTTGACTGGGCAGCTGCTTCTCGACAAGTTGCCAACTAACATACACCCTGGCACTATACGGGCTCTACACATTCTAACCAGAAGCCAAATCTTTCTTATTCACTGTCACAGAAGAGGAAGCCACATTTCAAGAAAAGAAAGAAACGTCACCCTTTGCCAATATATGAGCTTGAAGCACAAAACACAAAAGCCACTTCCTCCTCTGCCTATCGTTTGAACACAATTATTTCTCAGCAAACTTCCCACGCCTTGAAGCAGAGATATTTGGTTAGGAGGATTGGCTGGAAATAAGGTGAAGGTGTTCTGCCCTGCAAAGAACAGGACACAAGTATCAAGTAGAGCCCAGTATTTCTGCCCCATCAGAACGGCAGCCTAGACTTGATGCCAAAGTGGTCCTGGTTAGTGGCTCATACAAACGTTCTTTCTCACCCGGCTCACTGGAAATCAACTGAATCTTGCCCTTAGGATATACTGTCACTTTTGTTTCAAAGAAACCTCTCATGCCAAGTGTGCTTGGTACCTGAGATGCTTTAAAACATGGCCCCACAGGGTGATGGTTGCACAACATTTTGTGTGTTCTAAAAGCCACTGGATATTAATTTAAAATGGCTAAAATGGTGAATTTTATGTTATGTGACTTTTATTAAAAAATAAATAAATTACTGGTCCCATACGGGTTTAAACAGGGAACCTAGTTAATCAGTTTGGGTTTTGGCAAAATCATATCCGTTACCCAGGGATTTTGATGAACATTATTTTTCATAAAATCCAGACAACATTGGCTTTTTTTTTTTTTTATCTCTGTGGTGATCATGCAAAATGCTAGTGGGGAGAGCACGACATGATGTAATTCATACAAAAAGTATGGATGTTAATTGTGCAAATGTCCTAACTGAAGCTTTCTAAATTTTCTTTTTATTCTATGTGGAAATAAAATCACAGGATAGGCTGAAGATGTTTAGGAACTGCATGTAATGCTATTGAGAAAATATCAGAATGGACAAGGATAAGAAATTGTAATTGATAAGATTTGGTGCACCACATCTTGGAGCTGTGGTCTTCATTCAAGGGACAGACAGCTCATGGTGACTCACAGGGAAGGAGCTAAGAGAATAAATACTCTGACCTCTCTCTCCTCCATTTTTCTGATATCCTGTTGGTGTTTCCCACTGGCCAAAACCAACTGAAAGGCAGAGGTCAAGAAAGTCCATTGTCATACTCCAAAGGTGTCAGCATTCCAGCATCCAACTGGATGGATTTGGAGGGGTCAATGGAAGACATCCAGCTCACTTTAATATCTATTTACTTGTTTATTGGGTCTCCCCCCACCATTAGAATGTAAGTTCCATGAAAGGAAAGACGATGTATGTCTTGTTTAGTATCACAGCCCCAGTTTCTAGACAATAGATACTTCATAAATATTCACAGGATGAATAAATGACATCGGGACGATTCCTTAACATCTCCAAGCCTCCTGGGTTTCTCCTCTGTTTGTCACAGGGTGTTTGGGCTGGACAAGAGGTAGAATTTAGATGCTTCTGGTAAACGATTGAGATACACCCTTATAACGCCTCCAAAACACCTACCTGCATGAGTCGATATGCATGGAGGTTTTGAGAAGATTCCACTGGAAGGAAAAGAGAGAGAAGACAGAAGGGTGGAGAATGTCCATGTGTCCAGCAGACCTAAGTGGCTATTTGGTGGCCCCTTAAGTGAAGGGATAGAATGAGAGATGGTGCCATGGTGTTTATGAGTCAGGAGTGATTCCATGCCCAAGGGCAGCTGCTTTCAAGCTCGGGAGACAATGGCAGCCCCAAGCTGGGGAGAGAACCTGCTTCTTCCAGCAGAGGTCAGGATGACTCTCGGCACTCTGGGCTTGACCTGGTCACAAGCAAATATCACTGTGCTGAGCTGGGCAGAAACTTGGGGAAGGCATATGAGGGACTTTGACAAGGATGTCAGAGAAGAGGAAGATGGGGAGCAGAGACCAGATGCTACTTCAGCAAAACCCACAAACTCCCAAAGAGGGATTTTTATGAGAAATAGGGAAGAGGAAGGAAGACAGTCTGAGATCCCATGGTCAAAAGCTAGACAAGCAAATTGAGCCAGCCCATATCTGTAGCACTGGCAGACGCAGCTTGAGAGTTTCAAAATGCACATAAAGTGGATACTTTTATTAAAGCTGGGAATTACCCATGAAGTAGGGTCACAGAAGTGGGACGTACCAAAGATTAAATATCAATAATAAAGCGATGTAATGTTCAGGGAGTAATGGCAAGTACTATTGGGTGTTGTACATTATAGGATTTCAAATAGAAGGTATGCCCCCTCCCAAGATAAGAATTAGAAATGTCACTTTCTGACACTTTTCATATTTTTTAAAGATGGAAGTACTTTATTAGAGGTATATTTGGAAATATAAAAACCATTGCATTCTAGACTCAATAAAGCCAAATGGTAACAGTAAATAATCTTTAAGATCTTTAGTAAGAGGAAGGTTTTACTGGAAGGCCTAAGATGTTTGCAGCATCACTTGAAACAAGTTGTTTTAATGCAGTTCGAAATCTCATTACAATGAGCTTCAAGCAAGTATCTGAATTATTGATACAACTGACTTTTTCATATTTGGTGGTCACAAGGATGGGGCAAAATAGTCAATATTGTTGGTGGCTCTCCCTAGTCCCCTTTTTGGGCCAGCTGTCCCCTTCTCCAGAAAATTGGCCTCAGCCAAAGGGGAGTTGTTATACATCTTCCCACCACCATGGGGGCAGCACGCAGCCAATAATTAACTGACACAGGGACAAAACAGGCTGGTCCCTGTGCCTCAAAATGGGACCAACGCTGAGGTACAATTCATGCTCCAGAGCTCACAGTGAGGTCAGGCTGCAAGTAGGTTCCAGCTGAGACCACAGCCTTGCTCCGCTCCTTCTTCTTCTCGTACTTTCTCTCTTCTCAGAGCACTCCCTCAATAAATCATGGACACCAAAATCCCTGTCTCAGGCTCTGCTTTTAGGGAAGCTGACCTAAGTTGGTTATTGTCGTTTTAGAAATAGCAGTGTTCATAATGGAATTAGCACAGACTTATTGTTATTGGAAACTTAAACAAAAGGGTCTTGGGCCGGCCCTGTGGCTTAGTGGTTAAGTGCTCGTGCTCTGCTGCTGGCGGCCAGGGTTCGGATCCCAGGCGCGCACCGCTTTCTCCAGCCATACTGAGGCCACGCCCCACATACAGCAACTAGAAGGGTGTGCAGCTATGACATACAACTATCTGTTGGTGCTGTGGGGGAAAAATAAATAAATAGATAAAATTAAGGTATATTAAGAAAAAAGGGTCTTTGGGTGACTCTGCAAGAGCATGACATTATCTGTAAAATCAAGGGGTGTCCTTCAGGGGGCAGAATAGAGAACAGTGTCCTGTTGCTGTGTGGTAGATTGACACACTCTTTCCTTGATGCATTCATTAAATAAACATTATTGATCCGTGAACCTAATCTTCTGTTGGGTCATAAGCGTGTAGAGATAAATGACAAGGAACTCATAGGATAGCGGGGCACAAAAACACATGAGCATCTGATTATAATCCAACATGCTGAGTATCACAAATAAAAGATTGATAACTTTAGGCACAACAGAACAGAAATGTTAAGGCAGGGAGGCAACCAGATGACTTAGAACTGAGGATGGAAAGATTTTCTATGAGTAGAGCTTAAGTAAACTTCAAATTACTATATTTCTAATGATTTACTTTTGGACAGTTTGTGAAAGTTTGATAGATTTGTGCAGTTACTAATGTTTTTCTTCAACCAGACATTAAGGAAGACATATAAGCTTCCTCTCATTGATAACCTACCACTAATTTTAAAAGCATTTAACTAGAAGAGTGCTTAAAATTTAGCTCAAAGATGTTCATTACGGTATAGTTTATAGTACTAAAAAGTTGGAAATGATGCAAAAACAGGCTAAATACATTAGGACACATGTATACCGTGCAGCTCTCGAGAAAAAACTGAAGTTCTAAGAGGTTCGATGAGTTGAAAAGATGTTCACAATATGACAAGTGGGAAAAATAAAGGTTTTAAAATAACATGGGCATACTTGTTCTGTGTCACCCTGAGGATAACTTTCTGTGTAGCCATGAGATATCTGGCACTATGTTATGGTTTTCTCTTTCCATGTAGATGGGTGTGAGTAATACAGCATTATTAATACTCAAGTGTTTTTAAGCAAGGGGTGCCAAGGATGTTGTCCCACTTCCTGAAAAACCAGTATGAATCTGCCCCCCAAAAATCATGACCAGGGCCCGCCCCAGTGGCCTAGTGGTTAAGTTTGGCGTGCTCTGTTTCGGTGGCCTTGGTTTGGTTCCCAGGTGCAGACCTACACCACTCGTCTGTCAGTGGTCATGCTGTGGTGGCAGCTCACATACAAAACAAGGAAGATTGGCAGCAGTTGCTAGCTCAGGGAGAATCTTCCTCAGTAAAGCAAAAGATCACGATCAGGGCCAGCACTGGGGGGAGGGGAGGGAAGCACTCGTCTCAGGCACAAAATTTAAGTATGCATCAAAAAAAATCAAGATAAATACCATGTAAATGCAATTTTTAAAAATATCAAAATCAATGTAAGAAAAATCCATGATAAGCAAAATATCCAAATCCAAGATCTGACAGTGCTATGCTGGGGTCATAATGGAACCTGATACAAAAGGAAAAATGTGAGCCCCTACATATACTTTTTCAATGTACTTTTAATGGTTAATTTTTTTCTAGAAATTGATTTTGAAAAATTATTGATGAGTTTTCTTCCATTAAAATCAAGAAAGTCAAATTTTAATAAATTCTGGTTTGGGGAAAAATAAAATATTTAAATTTAAAATAATATTTTATGTTCTAATATCCTTGCTTTTCAATTTTTTAATTTTTTTTCAATGATGTTTAATGGTTTAGGAAGGAAAAGTACATTTTAGGTGGTCAATAAATATTTCTTGAATGAATGGATCTGTCTTTTTTTGGACACCATAAATTATTTGGATTATAAGAGGACAGAGTTATTTCACTTTATATTTATGGGATTTGAGAACCATTCAGTTTTTATTCTAAGTGTCTTTTCTGTCTCTAGTGGAGGCATATGAGGCCATGGGGGTAAAGGAACGTACCAAGCATAGCTTGATGTTTATATTAAGAAAGATCCTTATTTTGGAGGTTACAGCTTTCACTTACCTTAGAAACATAGAGTTCCTTAACACGATTGTATTTTAAACCAACATGTAACACTGTAATAGAGATAGACAATGCCTTGTGCAAGTCTTCTGTCAGAAAGAACTTTATTCAAGCATTATAGATTTATAGACCTTGGTAGCTAAGAGGAAATATAGATGCAAATCCTCCTCTTTGTATATTCCAAATTGTTGCAATCAAATGCAAAATGTTGACAGTCCATTGGCTGCTGTATCAGTTAGCAATTGCCACAAATAACACTTCATAACAAACCACTCCTGAAACTCAGTGCCCTAAAATAATGATACCTGATTGTTGCTCCTGAGTTGATGGGTTGGGTGGGCAGGTCTGCTGATCTTGACTTGGCTCACTGATGTGACTGCAGTCAGCTACAAGTTGGTTAGGTGGCTGATTAAGCACAGCCTCAGCTGGTGTAACGGGATGACTTAACTCTCCTCCATATGTTTCTCACATCCCTCCAGCGGGTTAGACTGGGCACGTTCTTATGGCGGAGGCAGGGGTGCAAGAGCGAGCAAGACAAATCATGCAAAGGGCAAGAAGGGATGCACACCCAATTTTGAAACCTCTGAGTCATGCTTGCTAACATTCCATTGGCCAAATAAACTCTCAAGGCCAAGCCAGAGTCAGAGAAGGAAGGGTTACAAAGTTACAGGGAAGGGATGTGGAGGCATGGAAACCATTCTTGAAGGCATTGATGCAATTAACCTACCACAATTGGCAATGGGTAAAAATCATGCCTTCAATATCCCTTAGAATTGTCACCTCTATATTGAACCCTCTGGACAAGCCAAACATTGAAGACCAACCTATCATAAATGAACTCTTGTTTGTAAACAGATGTCAGCCCCTCTCCCAAATTGTGGCTGCCACAAATAACAAAGACTGAGCCTCCATCAATCAAGTTTAATGTTGTGATCAAATTGTTCAACACAGGATCATTACCGAGCAAACTGAATCCTAAATGATAAGTTGACTCAAAGTAAATAGTTAGTCTTTTCTCTGTATCCCCAAACTAAGAATTCCTAGGGTCAAAGAAAGAGAAGGAGAAGGACTAGTGGCCTGGAAGAGGAGCTCTCTGGTCAAGAGTTCAAAGCCCAGCTCAGCCCGCTACAGCTGTGTAATGATGGGAAAGTTACTTAACCTCTCTGAGCCTCAGTTTGCTCATCTTCAAAATGGAGAGGAACCATTCATTCACGCTTTCATTCAAAATATTTATGAAGAATCCACTGACTATACTTCCCTGCACTTATGGAGCTCAGAATCTAATTGGAGACACTCAGGAAGAAAAGAAATTATAATACAGAGCTAGAAAGCATGAAGCCTCAGAGGACACGCAGAGGTGACATCCAATCCCACTTGAAGAGATCTAAAGAGTGCTTCCTGGTGGAAGTGATGACTAAGCTGAGACTCAAAGAGAGGGCAAAAATTAGCCCAATTTTGAGGAAAGGTGTCCTAGGAAGAGAGAATGGCAGATGCAAAGTCCTAAAGCCAAGAATATGTTTTCCTTTCTAGTTTTAAAAACAAGCTCTGGCATAAGCATGGAAAACAGAAGAATATTCTAGAGCATTCACTCACGCACAACACAAATCCCCCGGGGATCTCATTAAACCACAGGTTCTGGTTCAGCAGAACTGGAGTGGGGCCTGAGATCCTGTTTTTCTAACAAAGGGATGCTGATGCTTCTGGTCCACGGACCACACTTTGAGGAGGCAGGCTGGAGAGTGGCCATGGAAGGGAGGATATGTACATTTTAAATTTTCCTTCTTCTCTCCTTGGCACTCAACACTTTATGGGAGACGAAGAGCAAGGCAGGATGATGATAACTTTGTGAGCAGTGTGAATCCTAGCCAAGTCACAAAACAGTTCCTGGAAGGAAAGGAGATGTTGGTTCCCCGAAAGTTTCCAGGAAACCAAAATATTTCCCAAGGCTTTGTCATCAAGTCCTTCAACTCTCTGTGAAACGCTGGAATTCTGCTCCATTGACACTCCTGCTTACCAACATAACTCTTTTAAGTGTTTGTGCCAAAGTAGCCTATACGTCAGTGAGCTTTGTTTATCCCCTGGGGCTCTCGTTACAGTTTTACTGGCCATTTCTTTAAAGGCAGGAGGAGTCTTTGTTAAAGGGTAAGCCAGTCGGTCAGAAGACAAGCCATTTCCTGAAGCCGTTTCCATACTCTGTGACAGGTGCTGGAGAGGCAGGCTTGCAGCCACACGCCAAAGAACTTAGGAGAAAACAAAACGGTAGCCAGATGTTCTTGGTCATGCCATTGCACTAGGATCTGTTATTTCCTCAAAACTCTGGAAATTCAAAGGGCTGCAGAACATAGAAGATAAAATCTTAATCTGGAACAGAAAGTCTTGTTTCTCACCAGCGCATGGAACGTGGGAAGAACGCCCCACCCATCAGTGCTCTGAATCACCCAGAGAGTCCTGGGGCTGGTGAGATCTGCAATTCCACATTAAGCCATGAAGAGAAGATTTCAGCGTCAGCTCCTGCCGGCACCTGCTGTCCTCAAATGTTGCTTCATAGTGTATTTGAAAGCAAGAAAGAGCTTTAACCCTGTGAGAGAGAAATCAGAACTGGAATCAGTACCAAGATTAGTACAAACATGATCCCAGGGGTCATATCTATAGGGGCATGGGTCTTATAAATACAGAGAGAGAGAAATATAGCAACACAGACTAGAAGGATAAACCTTAAAATGTTAACAGTGATTATCTCTAGCATGGCAGGCACTGCAGGCAAACTCAAAAGCCATTCTTAACCTCTTCACCACTGATAGCTCTCGTTCTAGAAGCTAGAAAGCCAAATACTTGTTTTGTCAAATTCTTTTGTAACTAGGAGTGGTCATGTGATGCAGTTCTGACCAATTAGATGAAAGGGAAATCTGCTGAGGGGTTTCTGGGAAAAGCTTCTGTTTCCTGTTAAAGGGAGAGGCATGAAAGGAGAGGCTGCTGCTTCTGCCGCATCCCTCTTCTTTCTGCCTTGAACATGGTCGTGATGTCTGGAGCTATGGCACCCACCTTGCAACCATAAAAAACATTTTGAAGAAAAGCCAACATGCTGCTAGTGGATTGGAAAACCGGGAAGATCCTAAATCCTTTATAATACCACTGAGCAATAGAACCAATACCAGCAACACCTAACTCTGGGCTTCTATTCTTGCAAAAAAAATAATTCGCTATTTAATTAAGCCACTGGATCTTAGTTACTTGAGCTTGGAATATGTCAGTGAAAAAATAAGACATTCTAGTGTGAGATGGAAGACCATAAATAAATAAGGAAGTTATAGCATGTTAGGAAGTGGCAAGCGCTATGAAAAGAAAATCAGGATTAGGGGCAGGAGAAGCATGAATGTCAGGGTAGGAGAAAAGGAGGCAGTACGAAATAGAGTTGCCAGAGGAAATACTATTGATAACAAATGATTGGAACAAAGATTTGAAGGAGGTGAGGGAGTTGGCCATGTGGGTATCAGGACAAGAACATTCAAGGCAGAGTGAGCATCCAGGTCAAGATTCCTAAAGAGCAAGTGAGCTTGGCGTGTCTGAAGAATCCTGAGCAGGCCAGCATGGGTGGAGCAGAGGGAAGTGAGATTAACAGAAGATGAGGTCAAGGAGGAAAAGAGGGTCTGATCGTACAGGGCCTTGTGGGCCATCAGGAGGACTTTGGCTTTTACTGAGTAAGGTGGGAGCCATAGAGGGTTGTAGGCAGAGAAGGGATGTGACCTGACTCAGGAGTTCACAGGCGCCCTCTGGCTGCTGCAAGGAGAACAGACCAAAGGTGGGGCAGGGAAAAGGCAAGAGGGGAAGCAGAAAGACCCTTTATGAGGCTATTTCCATAATCCTGGCTACAGACAATAGGATTTGGAACAGAATAGAAGCAACAAAGGAACAGACAGGCGATCAGATTCTGGATACATTCTGAGGAATGGTCAACAGGATTTGCTGATGGATCAGAGATGGAGGGTAAGAAGAAAGGCAGAGTCAAGGATAACTCCATGGCCTTGTGCTGAGCAACAGAAGGATAGGGAACCCTCCATGGATATGAGAGGTGGGGGATCAGAAGCTCAGATTGGAACATGTTACATTTGTGACATCTGTTAGACATCTCAGTGGGGGCACTTGGTAGGTGGTTGGTTATATGAGTGTAGAATTCAGGAGAAGGAGCTGGACTGCACATTGTTTAATATTTTGGGGTCATTGCTAATAAATGGTGTTTATGGCTGTGAGACTGGATGAGATCTATGGTGTAGAGAAAAATGAGTACTTCCATGGAAAATGATGTATTGTCAGAGCACACATCTCCAGGTTGTCCAATTCTGATCTATGTGGGAGATATTTTACAATTCTGTAAATTTTAAATAACTGACAGAGATGCAAAATAATTCCATGGAAAAAACAGTTTTGCGTCCATTTGCACATTCATTTCAATATTCCTGAAATTATATATATGTATTATAATTCATAGGTATTATAATGCATATATATGTAATACATATATAACATATAGGTATATGAAATTTTATATGTACTTTATAATATTAATAATTATACGTATAATTATATATTATATAATTAAACATTATATTATATATATTATGTATATATAATTATCAATGAGGGAGCCAGGCAGATGTTATAACTGGGTCAAAAGAGAACAGCAAAGAACAGACATATACGTGTATTATGTGATATATATTATGTATTATGTATACATTGTATATATTATATGTGTATTATGTATTATGTATACATGATATACATTGGATAAATTGCATATATATTATGCAATATATAATATATATCATGTATACACTGTATGCATATTATATGTATATTATGTATTATGTATACGTTCTATACATTATATGTGTTTTATGTATTATGTATACGTTGTATACATTATGTGTATGATGTATTATGTATACATTATATACACTGTATATATTATATATTATATACATATATGTCTGTTCTTTGTGTTCTCTTTTGAGCCAGTTATAACATCTGCCTGGTTCTTTCACTGATTGATGAGTGGAATAAAATCCTTAATGTATGCTCATTTTATATCTGTATGAGTCACGATTTTATCTTTTTTTCTTGCTTGAGGAAAATTCACCCTGAGCTAACATCTGTTGCCAGTCTTCCTCTATTTTGTATGTGGGGCACTGCAGCAGCATGGTCACTGACGAGTGGTGTGGGTCTGCACCTGGGAGCCGAACCTGGGCCACCAAAGCGGAGCACACCAAACTTAACCACTAGGCAATGGGGCCAGCCCCCATGAGTTTATCTTTTTTAGATCACACAGCTCCTAAGAGGCAGAGCTGGGATTTAAACCTAGGCAGCCTGGCTCCTGAACCTCCACTCTTAAACCCTACCCTCCATCAAATGAACTAATGTACATGGACACACTTAACTCACAGTAGACGCTCAACATATGGTGGTGTTGGGATTGCTAAGAAGCAAGCATTCTGTTTGACCAGAACCTTCATAAACCACACAGTCTCTCACCGTTTTGGAAGTGAAGGCAAAGGATGTCAGTATGACCCCTGATGTCTGGGACTGGGATCCGGGTGTGGTCTTCCTGGTAATCCATCTTCTGTAATCTTCCCGTACCTGGAGATGGAGACACATCAGGGGGAGATGAATCACTCCCAGATGCAGGGAAGTATGCTGGCACAGGCATGTCCCCTGGAAGGAGGGGCATCAGGGACAGCGAGGGCAGCAGCTACATACCTGGCGATTGAGCAGACAGTGAATGAGGAAGATGAAGGCCCCCTGCAGGCTGTTGATGATGGTGAACAGGTAGGCCATGATACCAGCCAAGGGTCCAATCTGGAAAATGCCCGACACCCGGGAGCTCCCCAAGATGAAGAGCTGGGCAAATGCCTTGAAGTCAATAACCTGGAGGAGAAGATTTGCAGAGGATAAGGTTCTGGGAGGTGGCTGTTGTCCTCATGGGACACACTCCCAGGAATGGTCTGAGGCTGCCACCATGTGACCCACCACCTAGATGGAAATAAACGTGGGGTGGAGCCTCCAAGCCTAGGTGTAGGGAAATCGAATCCTATAGGCATTTAAAAGGCTATTGGCCTACAGATACACATCGGCACAAAGATGTGTGGACACATGTATTTAATGCAATATTTTCATTAGTAATGAAAGGCTAGAAGTACCCATGTGTCCAAGAATTTAGAACACGTTAAATGAACAATGAAGCCATACAATGAAATACCATGAAGTCTTCTTTTTTTTACTGAAGTAAAACTCACATAACATAAAGTTCACCATTTTAACCATTTAAAGTACGATTCGGTGGTATTTAGCACATTCACAGTGTTGTACAAACATCACCACTATCCAGTTCCCAGACACATTTATCACCCCAAAAAGAAACCCCATACCTATTAAGCAATCATCCCCCATTTCCTTCTCCCCCAATTAGAAACAACTCAAATGTCCATCAACAGATGACTGGATAAACAAAACGTGGTCCATCCATATAGCAGAATATTACTCAGCCATGAAAAGGAGTGAAGCACTGACACACGCTACAACATGGATGAACCTTGAAAACATGATGCTCAGTGAGAGAAGCCAGTCACAAAAGTCCACATAGCATATGATTCCATTTATATGAAATGTCCAGAATGGGCAAATCCATAGAGACAGAAATCAGATTATACAACTGTTTTTTAAAATGAGATGAGAGTGACAATATACTATAGTGGGTAAGGCTCTGGGTCAGACTGCCTGTGTTTAAATTCTGATCCATTCACTAACTTTGCGGCCTTTGTAGGTTACTTAACATCACTGTGCCTCAGTTTCCTCACTTTGAGATAAGGATGACAACACAATGCCTACCCTATAAGCTTGTTCTACCAATTAATGAGATAGCATTAGACCTAAAGGTGCTTAGAACAATGTCTGGCACAAAATAAACATTTTTGTTAGTTGTTTTTAACCTTAAGTACTGATATGAAATAAGCTACCTATTATGTGGAAAAAACCAAGCGCAGAATGATATGTACAGTATCCTGTCATTTATATAATAGAAGATGGATGTGTAAGTATAGAATATTCTGGAAGGAAGCTCAATTCAGGTGATAATGGTTGCTTGAGGTGGGAGAGATCTGGGGACCTGAGGAGTCAGGGAAGAGAGAAGGAATTAGTTTTCAGGTGTTTCCTTTTTTAATGCTTAATTATTCTTGCCATGGCATACATTAACTTTATTCTAACTTTTTGCACTAATTTTTAAAATGTAATTTTTAGAAAAAAATATTTAAGATGGATGAAGGATTGGACTCTGACGGGAAAACAAACAAGGGACCATCATTAGGTTACCGACAATAAAACCTAGACAATGTCTGGTTTGGGTGGGTTCTTAAAATGAACATTAGTTGAATGGTGAAATTAAGAAACACAGATGCTCTATAAGAATACGAAAAAGTCCCACCTCTGTATGATAGAATAATATATATGAAGGTAAAATAACGAGATAGTGTATTTCATCTATTAAATCAGCAAAACAACAAAAATGATAAACCCTAATGCTGGCAAGGCTGGAGGTAAACAAGCACTCTTGTGAATGGAAATAACTTTTCTGGAAAACGATTTGCAATATACACTAAAAGTGTTACAATCCAACCTACCCTTTGAGTCAGGCAGTTTCATGCCTAGTGTTATGATTAAATAACCACAGATGTGGAAGAAAATTTACCTACAAGGATGTTCAAGACAATACTGTTTATAATAGCAAAAAAAAAACAAGTCAGAAATAACTGAAATGTCCATAAATGAGGGATGCTTTAAGTAAACTGTGCTGGCTCCTTACGCTGAACAGTTATAGAAAAAAAGGATAGTTGACAAATTTCTAATCAAACGAAAAATTTTATGACGTGTTATTAGAAGAGTATTATTTAATTTTCAAATATTTGGGGGATTTTCCAGACTTTTTTCTGTTATTGATTTCTAATTTAGTTCCCCTGTCAGAGAACATGCTTTGCATAATTTGAATCTTTTAAAAGCTTATCTGATTTGTTGTATGTCCCAGGATGTGGTCTTGGTAAATGTTTCATTTTGACTTTAAAAAGATATATGTGCTGCTGGTATTGGGTGGAGTGTTCTATAAATGTTATCACGTTTGTTGATAGGATATGAAAGACTTGAACAACATTTACTGATTTTCTGTCTCCTTGTTCTGTCAATTATTGGTAGGGGTGTGGAAATCTCCTATTATAATTTTTTGGATTTGTCTGTTTCTTCTTTTAGTTCCATTGTTTTTTGCTCCTTGCATTTTGAAGCTCTTTTATTAGGTACATAAATGCTTAGGATTGTTATGTCTTCTTGATGAATGGACTCCTTTATCATTATAAAGTGGTCCTCTTTATCCCTGGTAATATTCTTTGCTCTGCAGTCTACTTTGTCCCATATTAATGTAGCCAGATCTTTTGACTAGTGCTAGCATGGTCTATTTCCATCCTTTTACTTTTAGCCTGTTTGTGTCTTTATATTTAAAGTGTTTGTTTTTGTAGGCAACATACACTTGGGTCTTGCTTTTTTATAGTTTGATGATCTCTGCCCTTTTTTTTTTTATTGTGGCAATATATACGCAACATAAAAATTGCCATTTTAACCATTATAAGGTTTAGAATTCATTGACATTAAGTACATTTACAATATTGTGAAACCATTGTGACTCTTCATTTCTGTAACTTTTTCATCATCCTAAACAGAAACTCTATACCCATTACACAATAATTCCCCGTTCTCCCTTCTAACCTACCTTCTGTCTTATGAATTTGCCTATTCTAGGTACCTAAGATGAGTGGAATCATATAGTATTCGGCATTTTGTGTCTGGCTTATTTCACTTAGCATGTTTTCTAGTTTCATCCATGTTTAGCATACATCAGAGTTTCATTCATCTTTAAGGTTGACTAATATCCCATTGTATGTGTTTATCACATTTTGTTTGGACACTTGGGTTATTTTTACCTTTTGACTATTGTGAATAATGCTGCTGTGATCATTGGTGGACCAGTATCTGTATGCCACATCAATGCTTTGGGTGTATACCTGTGAGTGATTCCTGCTTTAATTTCTTTGGGTATATACCTATGAGTGGAATTGCTACATCATATGGTAATTCCATGTTTACATTTTTGAGGAACTGCCATACTGTTTTCACAATCTCTGCCTTGTAATTGGGGCATTTAGAACATTTACGTTGAATGTGATTATTGATATGGTTAGATTTAAATCTGTCATCTTACTGTTTGTTTTCTGTCTCATCTGTTTTTTTGTTTCCGTTCTCCATTTCTTCTTCTTTTGGTTTAAGTATTTTTTATGATCTCGTTTTATCTCTTTTTTTAGCCCTTTAACAATTAATTCATTCAACCATCAATTTCTTCACTTTGTGTCCTTGGCTCATGCAGTCCTCCATTCGTTAGCTTTCTGATCTTGGGAAAATGACTTAAACTCTCCTAAACTCGAAAGAACTGGAGCTTCTTGCATTACACCACACTGCTCCCTACCATCTCTATCCTCTGGTCATTTCTGTATGAGAGCTGAAATAAGGCAGAGTGTCACCTTGTTTGACCTCAACTGGAACGTGTGTGTTGATAGACTGAAATTTTTCACTGCTCTGCTCATGTTTGCGAATGACCATGAGAATGCTGCAAATACTGATTTGGGATTCCAAAAAAATTTTAGTGAGTAGGTGAATTCACAAATATGGAACTTGTAAATAATGAAGATCAGCTATATATGTACCACATAGGGTGGTTGTGTGGGTTAAATCAATTAATACAAGTTAAGTTCTTCAAACAGTGCCTTAACACAGACTCATTTGATGTTTCAGAAATTTATTTGGTAAGTTAGTTTTTAGTAGTTTGTATGTCCAGGTATAAGTGAGGATATTTTTATGTCTAATTTTTGGTGACATTGCATAGTGTAGAATTGTGCTCTTTTCATGTGGTGAAATCCAGGTTTCCTACCCTGCTTTTTTCCTGTCCCTCGTCTACTTCATTTAGTCCTTTTTTTTTTTTTGCAAACATGCAGGCATGGCTTTAAGGGCAGGAAGGATTAATGATGAACAAAAGTGATGTTGCTCCCTGACCCTACATTCTGCTTTCTTCACTATGATGGTTTTCTTTGGAGCTGGCTGCTAGATTTTTTAGGCAGCTTTATTGAGATATGATTCACATACCATACAATTCACCCATTTAAAGTTTATAATTCAGTGTTTTTTTTTAATATATTCACAGATGTGTGTAACCATCACCACAGTAAATTTTAGAATATTTTCATCACCTCAAAAAGAAGCCTGAACCCTTCAGCTACCATCCCTTTATCCCCTGACCCTGTTTACCCCATCCCTAAGCAACCACTAAGCTACTTTTTTGTCTCTATAGATTTCCCTATTCTGACTTTCCTATGAATAGAATCATATAGTATATGGTCTTTTTTTTGGCTGGCTTCTTTCACTTAGCATTATATTTTCAAGGTACATTTATGTTGTAGCATATGTCAGTATCTCATTCTTCTTTATGACCAAATAATGTTTCATTGTGTGGATATACCACATGTTGTTTATCTGTTTGTGTGTCAATGGACATTTGGGTTGTTTCCACCTTTTGACTATTATGAGTGATGCTGTTACATTCATGTACAAGTTTCTGTGTGGACATGTTTCCATTTGTTGGATATATACCTAGGAGTAGAATTGCTGGGTTACATGGTAGCTCTATGTTTAATTATTTGAGAAACTGCCAGACTATTTTCCAAAGTGGCTGCAACATTTTACATTCCTGTAGCAGTGTTTGAGGGTTCCAGTTTCTCCACATTCTCACTAACACTTGTTATCTAACTTGTTAATTTTAGCCATTCTAGTGGGTATGAAGTGGTATCTTATTGTGGTTTTGATTTGCGTTTCCCTTATGACTAATGATACTGAGCATCTTTTCATGTGCTTATTGGCCATTTGTATATCTTCTTTGGAGAAATATCTGTTCAAATTCTTTGCCTATTTTTAAATTGGGTTGTCTTTTTATTACTGAATTGTAAGAAGTTTTTTTGGGGGAGGAGGTGGGGAAGATCAGCCCTGAGCTAACTTCTGTTGCCAATCCTTCTCTTCTTGCTGAGGAAGATTGGCCCTGGGCTAACATCCGTGCCCGTCTTCCTCTACTTTATATGGACGCAGCCACAGCATGACTTGATACGCGGTACTTTGGTCTGTGCCTTGGATCAGAACCCATGAACCCTGGGCCGCCAAAGTGGAGCACGCGAACTTAGCCACTACACCACCAGGCTGGCCCCAAGAGCTTTTTAATATATGTTCCGAATACAAGGTCCTTATTAGATATATGATTTGCAGATATTTTTTCCCATTCTAGATTGTCTTTCCACTTTCTTGATAGTGTCTTTTGAAGCATAAAAGTTCTTAATTTTGATGATGAAGTTTAACTTATTTATTCATTTATTTAGTTGCTTCTGCTTTTGGTGTCAGATCTAAGAGTCCATTGCCAAATACAAGGTCATGAAGATTTATGCCTGTGTGTTCTTCTAAGTGTTTTATAGTTTTAGCTCTGAAATTGAAGTGTATGATCCATTTTGAGTAAACTTTTGCTTATGGTATAAGGTTAGGGTCTAACTTCATTCTTTTGCATATAGCAGCTATTCAATTGTCACAGCACCATTGGCACCCTTGTGAAAAATCAGTTGACCATAGGTGTATAGGTTTATTTCTGGTCTTTCAGTTCTGTTCCATTGATCTGTATGTTTGTCCTTGTACCAGTACCACACTGTCTTGACAACTGTTGCTTTGTAGTAACTTTTGCAATTGGGAAGTATGAGTCTTACACTATTTATTCTTCTTTTTCAGAATTGTTTTGTTAGTTGTAGCTTGTTGCCTTAGAATTCCGTATGAATTTAGAATCAACTTCAGAGTATAAGTTTTGCATTTCTTTGGTTAATTTATTCCTGGTTTTGGATACTATTGTGAATGGAATTGTTTTCTTAATTTTACTTTTGGGTTTTTCAGTGCAAATGTATAGAAATTCAATTGGGTTTTGTATATTGATCTTGTATCCTGCAACCTTGCTGAACTCATTTATTACTTCTAAAAGTTTTTTGGTAGACTCCTTAGGATTTTCTATATACAGGATCACTTCATGCAAATAGAGATAGTTTTACCTCCTCCTTTCCGATATAGATGCCTGTTATTTCTTTTTCTTGCCTAATTGCCCTGGTTAGAACCTCCGCTACAATTTAGAATAGAAATGGCAAGAGTGGAAATCTTTGTCTTGTTCCTAATCTTAAAGGGAAACCATCCAGTATGTCACCATTAAGTATGATGTTAACTGGAGATTTTTTGTAGATGCCCTTTATATTGAGGAACTTCCCTTCTGTTCCTAGATTATTGAGTTTTTTTTTAAATCATGAAAGCGTGTTGGATTTTGTCAAATGCTTTTTCCTACATCTGCTGAGATGGTCTTGTAATTTTTTGTTTTTCATTCTATTTGTATGATGTATTACATTAATTATTTTTGGATGTTAAACCAACTTTGCATCCCTAGGATAAATCCCACTTGGTCATGGTGTATAATTCTTTTTATATATTGCTAGATTCAGTTTGCTAGTATTTTGTTGAGGACTTTTACATCCATGTTCGTAAGAGATATTAGTCTGTAGTTTTGTTTTCTTTCTTCTTTTTTTTTTTTTTTGGTGAGGAAGATTAGCCCTGAGCTAACATCCGTTGCCAATCTTCCTCTCCTTGCGGAGGAAGATTGGCCCTGGGGTAACATCCGTGCCCATCTTCCTCTATTTATTTTTTTTCATATGGGACACCACCATAGCATGGCTTGACAAGCGGTACATCGGTCCATACCCAGGATCCAAACCTGTGAACCCTGGGCCGCCACAGTGGAGCGTGCAAACTTAATCTCTACGCCACCAGGCTGGCCCCTGTAGTTTTGCTTTCTTGTGACATCTTTGTCTGATTTTGGTATCGGGGTAATATTAGTCCCATAAAATGTGTTGGAAAGTGTTTCTTCCTCTTTTTTTTTTTTTTGGAAGAATTGGTGTTAATTCTTCCTTGAGTGTTTGGTAGATTTCAGCGGTGAAACCATTTAGGCCTGGGCTTTTCTTTGTGCATAGTTTGTGGATTACTGATTCAATCTCTTCACTTATTATAGGTTTATTCAGATTATCTTGAGTCGTTTTTGTAGTTTGTGTTTTCCTAGTAATTTGTGTATTTCATCTAAGTTATCTAATTTGTGTACTATTATTCATAGTATTTGTTTATAATCCTTTTTGTTTCTGTAAGGTTGGTAATCTTGTCCTCTCTTTTTCTTTTTTTTCTTCCAGTTTTGTCTTTTTTTTTATTGATGTTTTAATAGTTTTTAACATTGTGAAATTTTGGGTTGTACGTTTTTGTTTGTCCATCACCATATATATGTCTCCCTTCACCCTTTGTGCCCACCCCCCACCCCCATTGCCCCTGGTAACCACAATACAGTTTTCTCTGTCCATGTGTTGGTTTATATTCCACATATGAGTGAGATCATACAGTGTTTGTCTTTCTCTTTCTGGCTTACTTCATTTAACATAATACCCTCCAGGCCCATCCATGTTGTTGCAAATGGGACGATTTTGTCTTTTTTATGGCTGAGTAGTATTCCATATACCACATTTTCTTGATCCAGTCATCAGTCGAGGGACACTTAGGTTGCTTCCACTTCTTGGCTATGGTGAATAATGCTGCAATGAACATAGGGGTGCATAAGGCCGTTGGGATTGTTGATTTCAGGTTCGTTGGATAGATTCCCAGTAGTGGGATAGCTGGATCATAGGGCATCTCTATTTTTAATGCTTTGAGGAATCTCCATACCGTTTTCCATAGAGGCTGCACCAGTTGGCATTCCCACCAGCTGTGTATGAGGGGTCCTGTTTCTCCACATCCTCTCCAGTGTTTGTTGTTTTTTGGCTTGGTGATTATAGCCATCCTAACGGGCGTGAGGTGATATCTTAGTGTTGTTTTCTCTCTTTTGTTTTTGATTCAAGTAATTTGAATCTTCTCTCTTTTTCTTGGTCAGACTGGACAGAGGTTTGTCAATTGTGTTGATCTCTTCAAAGAACCAGCGATTTCTGATTTCCCTTTAGATTTCTTCTTCAACTCATTGGTTATTCATGAATGTGTTGTTTAATTCCCACATATTTATGAATTTGCCAAATTTATTCCTACTATTGATTTCTAATTTTATTTTATTATGGTTGGAGAACATACTTTGTATTATTTTTATGCTTTTAAATTTATTGGGGTTTGTTCTATAGCCCAACATTTGATCTGGAGAATGTTCCCTATGTACTTGAGAATGTATCTTCTGTTGTTGGATGGAGTGCTCTGTAGAAGTCTGTTAGATCTGGTCGGTTTGTAGTGTTGTTCAAGTCGTCTATTTCCGTGTTGATCTTCTGTCTAATTGTTCTATACATTATTGAAAGTGGGGTATTGAAGTCTCCAACTATTGTTGAATTGTCTGTTTTCATTTCTATTAAAAGGTTCATGTATTTCAATGCTCCGTTAATAGATGCATATATGTTTTTAATTGTTATGTGTTGAACTATTGACCATTTCATCATTATAAAATGTCACTCTCTCTAGTATTCTTGTTTTAAAGTCTATTTTGTCTGATGTTAGTGCAGCCACTCCAGCTTTCTTGTGGTTGCTGTTTGCATGATATTCTTCCCCATCCATTTACTTTCAGTGTTTTTGTCTCTGTGAATCTCGTGTGTCTCCTGTAGACAACATATAGTTGGATCGTGTTTTTTTTAAATCCAATCTAACAATCTTTCCCTTTTGATTGTTCAATCTATTCACATTTAATGTTACTGATAGAGTTGGATTTACATCTGCCATTTTAGTTTTTGTTTTCTATATGTATTTTCTAATGTAGCATTTTAATTTCATTAGTGATCTGTTTTTTAGTTTTTTTTTTTGAATTTTTTTAAGTAATTGCTCTAGGGTTTACTATATACGTCTTATCAGCTTTAGATTTGTACTAGCTTAATTTCGGTAATATGTAGAACCTTTACTGCTATGTAGCTTGATTCCCATTTTCCCTTTTTTTACATTGCTTTGTTATAATTATCATTTTACCATCTGCAGTCATTTCCTTAGCTCATTGCAACTTTGCTTCCATCCACCTCCTTTTGGGCTGTTACTAGGAAATATATTACACTTATATTAAATTGTGCGTTTGAAGCCGTGATACGTTGTGTGATATTATTTTATACAATTGGTTTTTAAATCAGTTAAGAATAGAAAGGATAAAAAATATGTATAATTACCTTTACTGGGGTCACTTGTTTTCAGCCTGAAGAACTTTCTTTAGTATTTCTTGTAAATCAGGTCTACTAGCAATGAATTCTCTCAATTTTTGTTTATCTGGCAAAGTCTTTATTTTTTCTTCATTTTTGAACAGTACCTTTCCTGAATATAGAATTCTTAGTTAACAGTTTTTTCCTTCAGCACTTTATATGTGCTATCCCACTGCCTTCTGGCCTCCATTGTTTTGTCCCAAACTAGCGTGGGACAAAAGGAGAATTTACTGGCTCATAGAATTAAAGAATAGGTTTACCAACCAAACTGCAGGAAGAGGGATTTAGCTGTACTCAAAAACCACTGGAACCAGGGACTTAAATCTGCTTCTCTCATTGCGGACTGGCAGCAAGTCCCATTCTCTTTCAGCTTTCAGCTATCTGGGAGGGACTGCCTTGCCTTCCTATGGTTCTCAGTTCAAAAATGCTGGGCAAGGACTCTCAATGGCCCAATGTGCCCAGCTGTTCAATCACCTACCTTGTGTGTGGTCTTACAAGAACACAGCACCTCCTAGGGGAACCAAATACTTGATGAGGAGGGCCTGTTTCCAGAAGTGAGGGACTTCACAATAGACATAATACTCCGGAATAGTTCTGGCTGTCCTTAAGTAAAACATGGGCTAACCATTTCTCTTAATTTCCACACCAGCAGTTTAAACAGTTTAAAGAAGTTTAAAGTGGCATCAGACCACAGAGGAAGGGGCAGTAAATATTTGCACACCAGGTAGCACGGAGAAATACTTTCATAAAGGCCTGTTGAGGTGAGCCTTGAAGACTGAGCGTGATTTGTCAAGCCAAGAGGGGATTCCATGGAGAAACACTTCCAAGCTTGAACAAATGGACATAAATCTCTCTTCTTCCAGATCTCTTTGTATATGCTTAAAAAAAGGATTTGAAGCCATCAGAAAATAAAGGATAAAAGCATCCTGTTAGTGTAAGGTCAGAGCATTAAATGATCTTTACTTGGACTGAAACACAGCAGTATGAATAAGCAAGTAACTTAACCCCTTTACAGCTCGGCTTTCTCATCTGTTACATGAAGATGATAATATGTAACACTCTCAGAAGGTTCACGTGACAATTAAATGAGATAATCCCTTAGCCAAAGCTTTAGTACGTGGTAAGCGCTCAAATAAATGCTGGAGAGTGATATCAGCAATTATTTTATACTCATAAATGTAGCTGGAAAGTTGAATTAGATGCTAAATGCTGGCTAGATCCCATTTTATAACTAAAGGGAGTTACGCAAACCAAACCAGCCATCATTCGTGTAAAATACCTAAAAATATTCCTTTTCATGGTCCAAGTATGTACTGTGGCACAAAACCGGGAGAAACCAGGACATAGAAATAATGAGTGTGTTCAGATGCTTTGATTCTACTCTGAATTGAGATGGGTGAGAAAAAGGAGGTGATCAAACCGGCAAGGAAGACCTACCTCCCCGGGCGCCTGTGGAGCACGGGGATCCCGCCCCAGTGGAAGCCGAGGGCTGGGGAAGCAAGACGCCGGCGCAGCCCGGGATTCCCCGCGACTCACATGAGGTCGACCTCGGGCTTCAGGGCTGGCACCACTGAAAGCTAACGCCGCAAGCGAGGCCAGCCGCAGCCCCCACCACCCGGTCAGCCGTAGAACCCGGAATCCGACAACCAGCCCGGCCCGGAGCCTCCTTCCCGGCTTCCCCTGCGGCGGCGGCGCCGTGACATCACTTCCGTCGACGGCGCGCACGTGGGAGGAAGTCCCGGTGCCGCGGCTGCCGCTCCCGCCTGTCTGTCTGGTTACGTTCGTCGGGGGCCGCGCCGCTGCTATGGGAGGCCCGGCTTTCTGTCGCTGGCTCAGCCGCAAGTCCCCGTCCATCATTGTCGACTGCGTGGAAGAGAAGGTGAGGAGGCGCCTGGCGGCAAGCCCGGAGCCCCAGCGCGTCTCGGCCGCGGCCCTCGGGACCCGCCGCCTGTCCCCGGGGTGCCGCGCCGGGGCCCGCGCTGCTCTGTGGGCCCCGCGGGCGGCCGCGGCCCGACACGCGGTTGGTCGCCGACACTCGTTTTCGGGGCCCTGGGAGAGCGGCCTCGGCGGGGCGAGGGCCGAGCGGGGTCTGTGCTCGCTGGAGGGCGGCTCCTCCCTGCCCGCTGTTTCCGGCCCGGAAGGCCCCGCCCGAGGCTGTTTCCTCTCGGCGCAGCGCGTTTCGGGTTTCAGAACAGGCTCGAAGGTGTTGGGCTGCGCACGCCTGGTCCGCTGAGTTAGCTGGAGAGCGAGGCGCACGTGTTGAGCCCAGCCTCTCACAGCCTTGTAAAGTCACCCCCCGCGGCGAGCTTTTTGTTGTTTACTGCCCGTGCTCGAAAGGTTTTCTCCTGGTGTGAAAGGACTTTTGTTGCTGTTTTAGATCCTACGGTGAAAGCAGCATCTGAGAAACGTCTAGGACGAGATAGAAGTCTCATAAGTGCCCCCTTCTCTAGGTGCCCCGACTGCTGGACAGAAGGCTTGTTGAAATTTTCAGAGTTCCTGGATGCACTTAAATACTTTGTTGTTTGTTTGTTAATGTGTATGTCGACTTCTGGCCATTATTGAGTTTTCTCTTTATCGTTCCCGTGATCCCGTCCGAGTTCGATTTTGTGCTTGGAATTTCTGGATTGGGAAGGTTCAGCGGCGCTTCATGCCCCTCGCCCCTTCGTTTCTGAAGGAAGTGCCTGTCAGTCACAGTGAACTGCATTCTTTTGCTGAGGTTGGTGAGATCTTGATTTTTACTTAGCTCCTATCCAGGAGGAACCGAAAGCCTTGTTTTGACGGCAGTTTCAGTATTCCTTGTGTTTTTCCCAAAGAGAAAGTGTTAAACTGAATGCTGGTTTCCTTTGTTTTTAAAACTTCCATCAAACTTGACTTCCATCTCATCCCATTTCTACTCTGTAGAGATAACCATTTTTAACTGTTTTGGTTCTGTCTCTAGATATCATGATTATGCCTGATTTATTGGTTTTGGATCTATCTATTGAATTCTAGCTATGATGGAAGAGGATTGCGTCACTCATGCGGCATCCCCTGCCCCATTCCTAATAGTAAATCACTGTCTTTATTTCTTCTCTTGGTAAGCTTTATAACTTTGAGTAATGTGTCTTTTTTATTACGTCTTCTATTTAAAGTATCCCTTGACTTCTCACTTTCTAAGGTTAGGTATTAGCTTTTCTACCTCTGCTGCTCTTACTCTTCACCCCAAGCTTGCCAGCTGTCCTTTTGCCTTGTTGGCATCCCAAATTAAATTGTCAGGGCTTTGGCTATATATGGGATTGTTTTAAAAGCTGAAAAATCAAATAGTATTGTAAATTCTTGTCACTTTCCAGATTCAAGTTATGCTGTGATACTGTTTCTTTTCTTGTGCTACTTTTGTCTTTTTCTTGGTGTTCTGTTTCTCTTTTCCTCTTTATACGGTTCCACATCCAAACTCGCTGTTTATTAGGTATTCTATCAAGTCCTCTTTCTTCTTGGAGACTCCTTCTTGAGGTCTTTATTTCTGTTGCTGTCACACCTGGTTCTTTAAGGCTTGCTGGAAAGCTGCTTCCTGAGATTTTTAAAAATTCCTTTCTTCAGTTGAGGGTACTATTTTCTGATCATCTTTCTTGGCCTAAATCCTTCCTTGGTTTTTATTCTCAATTGAATTCTTAAGAAATGCTGTGCGGGCTGTGAGTTTTCTGAATCTGTTCTACCCTTGTACACATGAGTGGTCATTAGCTAGGCATCAAGTTTGAGCTTGCAAATTAGTTTCCCTCAAATCTTTGAAAGTGCTGTTCTTTTGACTTACGTCATCCAGTATTTTTGATGAGTTTTTTTTTTTTTTGTGAGGAAGACCGGCCCTGAGCTAACATCTGCCAATCCTCCCCTTTTTGCTAAGGAAGACTGGCCCTGGGCTAACATGCGTGCCCATCTTCCTCCACTTTATATGGGACGCTGCCACAGCATGGCTTGCCAAGCGGTGCGTCGGTGCCCGCCCGGGGTCCAAACTGGCGAACCCCGGGCCACCGCAGCGGAGTGCTAGCACTTAACTGGTTGCACCACCGGGCCGGCCCTTTGATGAGAAGTTGAATGTTAATGTGATTTATTTATTTAACCGATACTTATGTAGTATTTAACACATACCAGGCACTGTTCTAGGCACTTTATAGATTAATTTATTAAATTCTCATAACAACCACATGACTACTACTACTTACTATTATTACTATTACATATGAGAAAACTGAAGCACAGTGGGGTTAAGTAATGTACTCAGGGTGACTTGGCTGAATACATGGCAGAGCCATTGTCAAAATCAGGAAGGCCATGCTCTTAATTTTTATGTTCTGCTTTCGTTCTTTTGTAGTTGATCTATTTTTTTTTCTGAACTTTTTCAAGATCTTTATCCTTGGTAGTCTAAGTGTTCATGATTATGTACTTAGCTATAGAATTTTTTTAAATTTCAGTTTATTTTGATCGGTGCTTGGCTGACTCTGAGGCTGAGAACTTGTGTTCTTCAGTTCTAAGGAATGCTCCTTGATTGTTTCTTGACCTCCTTTTACACTGCCCTCTCTGAACTCTGGATCCTGGTCCTCCTAGAGTGATTTCTTTTTCTTTCGTCTCTCTGTTCTCCCCCCTCTCCTCCTCCTCTTGCAGCTTTATTGAGGTATTATTGACCTACAACAAACTGCACATATTTAAAGTGTACAGTTTAATACATTTTGAGATATGTGTACATCCATGAAATCATCACCATAATCAAGATAATGAGCGTCACCTCTAAAACATGCCTTCTGGCCCTTTGTTATTCCTCCCTACAACTGTGTGCTGCCTGTCGTTAGTCAACCACTGATTTATTTCTGACTCTGTAGATAAGTTTTCATTTTCTACAATTTTATGTACATGGAATTATATAATATGTACTCTTTGTTTTACCTGGCTCAGTTACTTTCATTCAGAATAATTATTTTGAAATTCACCCATGTTCTTCCATATATCAATAGTTCATTTCTTGTTATTTTTGAGTAGTATTCTGTGTTGTGCGTGTATCACGTTTTGTTTGTTCCTTCACCTGATGGAGGAACATTTGGATTGTTTCCAGTTTTGGGCTATTAAACAAAAAATCTTCTGTGAACATTGGTGTACAAGTCTTTGTGTGGTTGTGTGGGTTAAATCAATTAATACAAGTTAAGTTCTTCAAACAATGCCTTAACACAGACTCATTTGATGTTTCAGAAATTTATTTGGTAAATTAGTTTTTAGTAGTTTGTATGTGCAGGTATAAGTGAGGATATTTTTATGTCTAATTTTTGGTGACATTGCATAGTGTAGAATTGTGCTCTTTTCATGTGGTGAAATCCAGGTTTCCTACCCTGCTTTTTTCCTGTCCCTCGTCTACTTCATTTAGTCCTTTTTTTTTTTTGCAAACATGCAGGCATGGCTTTAAGGGCAGGAAGGATTAATGATGAACAAAAGTGATGTTGCTCCCTGACCCTACATTCTGCTTTCTTCACTATGATGGTTTTCTTTGGAGCTGGCTGCTAGATTTTTTAGGCAGCTTTATTGAGATATGATTCACATACCATACAATTCACCCATTTAAAGTTTATAATTCAGTGTTTTTTTTTAATATATTCACAGATGTGTGTAACCATCACCACAGTAAATTTTAGAATATTTTCATCACCTCAAAAAGAAGCCTGAACCCTTCAGCTACCATCCCTTTATCCCCTGACCCTGTTTACCCCATCCCTAAGCAACCACTAAGCTACTTTTTTGTCTCTATAGATTTCCCTATTCTGACTTTCCTATGAATAGAATCATATAGTATATGGTCTTTTTTTTGGCTGGCTTCTTTCACTTAGCATTATATTTTCAAGGTACATTTATGTTGTAGCATATGTCAGTATCTCATTCTTCTTTATGACCAAATAATGTTTCATTGTGTGGATATACCACATGTTGTTTATCTGTTTGTGTGTCAATGGACATTTGGGTTGTTTCCACCTTTTGACTATTATGAGTGATGCTGTTACATTCATGTACAAGTTTCTGTGTGGACATGTTTCCATTTGTTGGATATATACCTAGGAGTAGAATTGCTGGGTTACATGGTAGCTCTATGTTTAATTATTTGAGAAACTGCCAGACTATTTTCCAAAGTGGCTGCAACATTTTACATTCCTGTAGCAGTGTTTGAGGGTTCCAGTTTCTCCACATTCTCACTAACACTTGTTATCTAACTTGTTAATTTTAGCCATTCTAGTGGGTATGAAGTGGTATCTTATTGTGGTTTTGATTTGCGTTTCCCTTATGACTAATGATACTGAGCATCTTTTCATGTGCTTATTGGCCATTTGTATATCTTCTTTGGAGAAATATCTGTTCAAATTCTTTGCCTATTTTTAAATTGGGTTGTCTTTTTATTACTGAATTGTAAGAAGTTTTTTTGGGGGAGGAGGTGGGGAAGATCAGCCCTGAGCTAACTTCTGTTGCCAATCCTTCTCTTCTTGCTGAGGAAGATTGGCCCTGGGCTAACATCCGTGCCCGTCTTCCTCTACTTTATATGGACGCAGCCACAGCATGACTTGATACGCGGTACTTTGGTCTGTGCCTTGGATCAGAACCCATGAACCCTGGGCCGCCAAAGTGGAGCACGCGAACTTAGCCACTACACCACCAGGCTGGCCCCAAGAGCTTTTTAATATATGTTCCGAATACAAGGTCCTTATTAGATATATGATTTGCAGATATTTTTTCCCATTCTAGATTGTCTTTCCACTTTCTTGATAGTGTCTTTTGAAGCATAAAAGTTCTTAATTTTGATGATGAAGTTTAACTTATTTATTCATTTATTTAGTTGCTTCTGCTTTTGGTGTCAGATCTAAGAGTCCATTGCCAAATACAAGGTCATGAAGATTTATGCCTGTGTGTTCTTCTAAGTGTTTTATAGTTTTAGCTCTGAAATTGAAGTGTATGATCCATTTTGAGTAAACTTTTGCTTATGGTATAAGGTTAGGGTCTAACTTCATTCTTTTGCATATAGCAGCTATTCAATTGTCACAGCACCATTGGCACCCTTGTGAAAAATCAGTTGACCATAGGTGTATAGGTTTATTTCTGGTCTTTCAGTTCTGTTCCATTGATCTGTATGTTTGTCCTTGTACCAGTACCACACTGTCTTGACAACTGTTGCTTTGTAGTAACTTTTGCAATTGGGAAGTATGAGTCTTACACTATTTATTCTTCTTTTTCAGAATTGTTTTGTTAGTTGTAGCTTGTTGCCTTAGAATTCCGTATGAATTTAGAATCAACTTCAGAGTATAAGTTTTGCATTTCTTTGGTTAATTTATTCCTGGTTTTGGATACTATTGTGAATGGAATTGTTTTCTTAATTTTACTTTTGGGTTTTTCAGTGCAAATGTATAGAAATTCAATTGGGTTTTGTATATTGATCTTGTATCCTGCAACCTTGCTGAACTCATTTATTACTTCTAAAAGTTTTTTGGTAGACTCCTTAGGATTTTCTATATACAGGATCACTTCATGCAAATAGAGATAGTTTTACCTCCTCCTTTCCGATATAGATGCCTGTTATTTCTTTTTCTTGCCTAATTGCCCTGGTTAGAACCTCCGCTACAATTTAGAATAGAAATGGCAAGAGTGGAAATCTTTGTCTTGTTCCTAATCTTAAAGGGAAACCATCCAGTATGTCACCATTAAGTATGATGTTAACTGGAGATTTTTTGTAGATGCCCTTTATATTGAGGAACTTCCCTTCTGTTCCTAGATTATTGAGTTTTTTTTTAAATCATGAAAGCGTGTTGGATTTTGTCAAATGCTTTTTCCTACATCTGCTGAGATGGTCTTGTAATTTTTTGTTTTTCATTCTATTTGTATGATGTATTACATTAATTATTTTTGGATGTTAAACCAACTTTGCATCCCTAGGATAAATCCCACTTGGTCATGGTGTATAATTCTTTTTATATATTGCTAGATTCAGTTTGCTAGTATTTTGTTGAGGACTTTTACATCCATGTTCGTAAGAGATATTAGTCTGTAGTTTTGTTTTCTTTCTTCTTTTTTTTTTTTTTTGGTGAGGAAGATTAGCCCTGAGCTAACATCCGTTGCCAATCTTCCTCTCCTTGCGGAGGAAGATTGGCCCTGGGGTAACATCCGTGCCCATCTTCCTCTATTTATTTTTTTTCATATGGGACACCACCATAGCATGGCTTGACAAGCGGTACATCGGTCCATACCCAGGATCCAAACCTGTGAACCCTGGGCCGCCACAGTGGAGCGTGCAAACTTAATCTCTACGCCACCAGGCTGGCCCCTGTAGTTTTGCTTTCTTGTGACATCTTTGTCTGATTTTGGTATCGGGGTAATATTAGTCCCATAAAATGTGTTGGAAAGTGTTTCTTCCTCTTTTTTTTTTTTTTGGAAGAATTGGTGTTAATTCTTCCTTGAGTGTTTGGTAGATTTCAGCGGTGAAACCATTTAGGCCTGGGCTTTTCTTTGTGCATAGTTTGTGGATTACTGATTCAATCTCTTCACTTATTATAGGTTTATTCAGATTATCTTGAGTCGTTTTTGTAGTTTGTGTTTTCCTAGTAATTTGTGTATTTCATCTAAGTTATCTAATTTGTGTACTATTATTCATAGTATTTGTTTATAATCCTTTTTGTTTCTGTAAGGTTGGTAATCTTGTCCTCTCTTTTTCTTTTTTTTCTTCCAGTTTTGTCTTTTTTTTTATTGATGTTTTAATAGTTTTTAACATTGTGAAATTTTGGGTTGTACGTTTTTGTTTGTCCATCACCATATATATGTCTCCCTTCACCCTTTGTGCCCACCCCCCACCCCCATTGCCCCTGGTAACCACAATACAGTTTTCTCTGTCCATGTGTTGGTTTATATTCCACATATGAGTGAGATCATACAGTGTTTGTCTTTCTCTTTCTGGCTTACTTCATTTAACATAATACCCTCCAGGCCCATCCATGTTGTTGCAAATGGGACGATTTTGTCTTTTTTTATGGCTGAGTAGTATTCCATTGTATATATATACCACATTTTCTTGATCCAGTCATCAGTCGAGGGACACTTAGGTTGCTTCCACTTCTTGGCTATGGTGAATAATGCTGCAATGAACATAGGGGTGCATAAGGCCGTTGGGATTGTTGATTTCAGGTTCGTTGGATAGATTCCCAGTAGTGGGATAGCTGGATCATAGGGCATCTCTATTTTTAATGCTTTGAGGAATCTCCATACCGTTTTCCATAGAGGCTGCACCAGTTGGCATTCCCACCAGCTGTGTATGAGGGGTCCTGTTTCTCCACATCCTCTCCAGTGTTTGTTGTTTTTTGGCTTGGTGATTATAGCCATCCTAACGGGCGTGAGGTGATATCTTAGTGTTGTTTTCTCTCTTTTGTTTTTGATTCAAGTAATTTGAATCTTCTCTCTTTTTCTTGGTCAGACTGGACAGAGGTTTGTCAATTGTGTTGATCTCTTCAAAGAACCAGCGATTTCTGATTTCCCTTTAGATTTCTTCTTCGACTCATTGGTTATTCATGAATGTGTTGTTTAATTCCCACATATTTATGAATTTGCCAAATTTATTCCTACTATTGATTTCTAATTTTATTTTATTATGGTTGGAGAACATACTTTGTATTATTTTTATGCTTTTAAATTTATTGGGGTTTGTTCTATAGCCCAACATTTGATCTGGAGAATGTTCCCTATGTACTTGAGAATGTATCTTCTGTTGTTGGATGGAGTGCTCTGTAGAAGTCTGTTAGATCTGGTCGGTTTGTAGTGTTGTTCAAGTCGTCTATTTCCGTGTTGATCTTCTGTCTAATTGTTCTATACATTATTGAAAGTGGGGTATTGAAGTCTCCAACTATTGTTGAATTGTCTGTTTTCATTTCTATTAAAAGGTTCATGTATTTCAATGCTCCGTTAATAGATGCATATATGTTTTTAATTGTTATGTGTTGAACTATTGACCATTTCATCATTATAAAATGTCACTCTCTCTAGTATTCTTGTTTTAAAGTCTATTTTGTCTGATGTTAGTGCAGCCACTCCAGCTTTCTTGTGGTTGCTGTTTGCATGATATTCTTCCCCATCCATTTACTTTCAGTGTTTTTGTCTCTGTGAATCTCGTGTGTCTCCTGTAGACAACATATAGTTGGATCGTGTTTTTTTTAAATCCAATCTAACAATCTTTCCCTTTTGATTGTTCAATCTATTCACATTTAATGTTACTGATAGAGTTGGATTTACATCTGCCATTTTAGTTTTTGTTTTCTATATGTATTTTCTAATGTAGCATTTTAATTTCATTAGTGATCTGTTTTTTAGTTTTTTTTTTGAATTTTTTAAAGTAATTGCTCTAGGGTTTACTATATACGTCTTATCAGCTTTAGATTTGTACTAGCTTAATTTCGGTAATATGTAGAACCTTTACTGCTATGTAGCTTGATTCCCATTTTCCCTTTTTTTACATTGCTTTGTTATAATTATCATTTTACCATCTGCAGTCATTTCCTTAGCTCATTGCAACTTTGCTTCCATCCACCTCCTTTTGGGCTGTTACTAGGAAATATATTACACTTATATTAAATTGTGCGTTTGAAGCCGTGATACGTTGTGTGATATTATTTTATACAATTGGTTTTTAAATCAGTTAAGAATAGAAAGGATAAAAAATATGTATAATTACCTTTACTGGGGTCACTTGTTTTCAGCCTGAAGAACTTTCTTTAGTATTTCTTGTAAATCAGGTCTACTAGCAATGAATTCTCTCAATTTTTGTTTATCTGGCAAAGTCTTTATTTTTTCTTCATTTTTGAACAGTACCTTTCCTGAATATAGAATTCTTAGTTAACAGTTTTTTCCTTCAGCACTTTATATGTGCTATCCCACTGCCTTCTGGCCTCCATTGTTTTGTCCCAAACTAGCGTGGGACAAAAGGAGAATTTACTGGCTCATAGAATTAAAGAATAGGTTTACCAACCAAACTGCAGGAAGAGGGATTTAGCTGTACTCAAAAACCACTGGAACCAGGGACTTAAATCTGCTTCTCTCATTGCGGACTGGCAGCAAGTCCCATTCTCTTTCAGCTTTCAGCTATCTGGGAGGGACTGCCTTGCCTTCCTATGGTTCTCAGTTCAAAAATGCTGGGCAAGGACTCTCAATGGCCCAATGTGCCCAGCTGTTCAATCACCTACCTTGTGTGTGGTCTTACAAGAACACAGCACCTCCTAGGGGAACCAAATACTTGATGAGGAGGGCCTGTTTCCAGAAGTGAGGGACTTCACAATAGACATAATACTCCGGAATAGTTCTGGCTGTCCTTAAGTAAAACATGGGCTAACCATTTCTCTTAATTTCCACACCAGCAGTTTAAACAGTTTAAAGAAGTTTAAAGTGGCATCAGACCACAGAGGAAGGGGCAGTAAATATTTGCACACCAGGTAGCACGGAGAAATACTTTCATAAAGGCCTGTTGAGGTGAGCCTTGAAGACTGAGCGTGATTTGTCAAGCCAAGAGGGGATTCCATGGAGAAACACTTCCAAGCTTGAACAAATGGACATAAATCTCTCTTCTTCCAGATCTCTTTGTATATGCTTAAAAAAAGGATTTGAAGCCATCAGAAAATAAAGGATAAAAGCATCCTGTTAGTGTAAGGTCAGAGCATTAAATGATCTTTACTTGGACTGAAACACAGCAGTATGAATAAGCAAGTAACTTAACCCCTTTACAGCTCGGCTTTCTCATCTGTTACATGAAGATGATAATATGTAACACTCTCAGAAGGTTCACGTGACAATTAAATGAGATAATCCCTTAGCCAAAGCTTTAGTACGTGGTAAGCGCTCAAATAAATGCTGGAGAGTGATATCAGCAATTATTTTATACTCATAAATGTAGCTGGAAAGTTGAATTAGATGCTAAATGCTGGCTAGATCCCATTTTATAACTAAAGGGAGTTACGCAAACCAAACCAGCCATCATTCGTGTAAAATACCTAAAAATATTCCTTTTCATGGTCCAAGTATGTACTGTGGCACAAAACCGGGAGAAACCAGGACATAGAAATAATGAGTGTGTTCAGATGCTTTGATTCTACTCTGAATTGAGATGGGTGAGAAAAAGGAGGTGATCAAACCGGCAAGGAAGACCTACCTCCCCGGGCGCCTGTGGAGCACGGGGATCCCGCCCCAGTGGAAGCCGAGGGCTGGGGAAGCAAGACGCCGGCACAGCCCGGGATTCCCCGCGACTCACATGAGGTCGACCTCGGGCTTCAGGGCTGGCACCACTGAAAGCTAACGCCGCAAGCGAGGCCAGCCGCAGCCCCCACCACCCGGTCAGCCGTAGAACCCGGAATCCGACAACCAGCCCGGCCCGAAGCCTCCTTCCCGGCTTCCCCTGCGGCGGCGGCGCCGTGACATCACTTCCGTCGACGGCGCGCACGTGGGAGGAAGTCCCGGTGCCGCGGCTGCCGCTCCCGCCTGTCTGTCTGGTTACGTTCGTCGGGGGCCGCGCCGCTGCTATGGGAGGCCCGGCTTTCTGTCGCTGGCTCAGCCGCAAGTCCCCGTCCATCATTGTCGACTGCGTGGAAGAGAAGGTGAGGAGGCGCCTGGCGGCAAGCCCGGAGCCCCAGCGCGTCTCGGCCGCGGCCCTCGGGACCCGCCGCCTGTCCCCGGGGTGCCGCGCCGGGGCCCGCGCTGCTCTGTGGGCCCCGCGGGCGGCCGCGGCCCGACACGCGGTTGGTCGCCGACACTCGTTTTCGGGGCCCTGGGAGAGCGGCCTCGGCGGGGCGAGGGCCGAGCGGGGTCTGTGCTCGCTGGAGGGCGGCTCCTCCCTGCCCGCTGTTTCCGGCCCGGAAGGCCCCGCCCGAGGCTGTTTCCTCTCGGCGCAGCGCGTTTCGGGTTTCAGAACAGGCTCGAAGGTGTTGGGCTGCGCACGCCTGGTCCGCTGAGTTAGCTGGAGAGCGAGGCGCACGTGTTGAGCCCAGCCTCTCACAGCCTTGTAAAGTCACCCCCCGCGGCGAGCTTTTTGTTGTTTACTGCCCGTGCTCGAAAGGTTTTCTCCTGGTGTGAAAGGACTTTTGTTGCTGTTTTAGATCCTACGGTGAAAGCAGCATCTGAGAAACGTCTAGGACGAGATAGAAGTCTCATAAGTGCCCCCTTCTCTAGGTGCCCCGACTGCTGGACAGAAGGCTTGTTGAAATTTTCAGAGTTCCTGGATGCACTTAAATACTTTGTTGTTTGTTTGTTAATGTGTATGTCGACTTCTGGCCATTATTGAGTTTTCTCTTTATCGTTCCCGTGATCCCGTCCGAGTTCGATTTTGTGCTTGGAATTTCTGGATTGGGAAGGTTCAGCGGCGCTTCATGCCCCTCGCCCCTTCGTTTCTGAAGGAAGTGCCTGTCAGTCACAGTGAACTGCATTCTTTTGCTGAGGTTGGTGAGATCTTGATTTTTACTTAGCTCCTATCCAGGAGGAACCGAAAGCCTTGTTTTGACGGCAGTTTCAGTATTCCTTGTGTTTTTCCCAAAGAGAAAGTGTTAAACTGAATGCTGGTTTCCTTTGTTTTTAAAACTTCCATCAAACTTGACTTCCATCTCATCCCATTTCTACTCTGTAGAGATAACCATTTTTAACTGTTTTGGTTCTGTCTCTAGATATCATGATTATGCCTGATTTATTGGTTTTGGATCTATCTATTGAATTCTAGCTATGATGGAAGAGGATTGCGTCACTCATGCGGCATCCCCTGCCCCATTCCTAATAGTAAATCACTGTCTTTATTTCTTCTCTTGGTAAGCTTTATAACTTTGAGTAATGTGTCTTTTTTATTACGTCTTCTATTTAAAGTATCCCTTGACTTCTCACTTTCTAAGGTTAGGTATTAGCTTTTCTACCTCTGCTGCTCTTACTCTTCACCCCAAGCTTGCCAGCTGTCCTTTTGCCTTGTTGGCATCCCAAATTAAATTGTCAGGGCTTTGGCTATATATGGGATTGTTTTAAAAGCTGAAAAATCAAATAGTATTGTAAATTCTTGTCACTTTCCAGATTCAAGTTATGCTGTGATACTGTTTCTTTTCTTGTGCTACTTTTGTCTTTTTCTTGGTGTTCTGTTTCTCTTTTCCTCTTTATACGGTTCCACATCCAAACTCGCTGTTTATTAGGTATTCTATCAAGTCCTCTTTCTTCTTGGAGACTCCTTCTTGAGGTCTTTATTTCTGTTGCTGTCACACCTGGTTCTTTAAGGCTTGCTGGAAAGCTGCTTCCTGAGATTTTTAAAAATTCCTTTCTTCAGTTGAGGGTACTATTTTCTGATCATCTTTCTTGGCCTAAATCCTTCCTTGGTTTTTATTCTCAATTGAATTCTTAAGAAATGCTGTGCGGGCTGTGAGTTTTCTGAATCTGTTCTACCCTTGTACACATGAGTGGTCATTAGCTAGGCATCAAGTTTGAGCTTGCAAATTAGTTTCCCTCAAATCTTTGAAAGTGCTGTTCTTTTGACTTACGTCATCCAGTATTTTTGATGAGTTTTTTTTTTTTTTTGTGAGGAAGACCGGCCCTGAGCTAACATCTGCCAATCCTCCCCTTTTTGCTAAGGAAGACTGGCCCTGGGCTAACATGCGTGCCCATCTTCCTCCACTTTATATGGGACGCTGCCACAGCATGGCTTGCCAAGCGGTGCGTCGGTGCCCGCCCGGGGTCCAAACTGGCGAACCCCGGGCCACCGCAGCGGAGTGCTAGCACTTAACTGGTTGCACCACCGGGCCGGCCCTTTGATGAGAAGTTGAATGTTAATGTGATTTATTTATTTAACCGATACTTATGTAGTATTTAACACATACCAGGCACTGTTCTAGGCACTTTATAGATTAATTTATTAAATTCTCATAACAACCACATGACTACTACTACTTACTATTATTACTATTACATATGAGAAAACTGAAGCACAGTGGGGTTAAGTAATGTACTCAGGGTGACTTGGCTGAATACATGGCAGAGCCATTGTCAAAATCAGGAAGGCCATGCTCTTAATTTTTATGTTCTGCTTTCGTTCTTTTGTAGTTGATCTATTTTTTTTTCTGAACTTTTTCAAGATCTTTATCCTTGGTAGTCTAAGTGTTCATGATTATGTACTTAGCTATAGAATTTTTTTAAATTTCAGTTTATTTTGATCGGTGCTTGGCTGACTCTGAGGCTGAGAACTTGTGTTCTTCAGTTCTAAGGAATGCTCCTTGATTGTTTCTTGACCTCCTTTTACACTGCCCTCTCTGAACTCTGGATCCTGGTCCTCCTAGAGTGATTTCTTTTTCTTTCGTCTCTCTGTTCTCCCCCCTCTCCTCCTCCTCTTGCAGCTTTATTGAGGTATTATTGACCTACAACAAACTGCACATATTTAAAGTGTACAGTTTAATACATTTTGAGATATGTGTACATCCATGAAATCATCACCATAATCAAGATAATGAGCGTCACCTCTAAAACATGCCTTCTGGCCCTTTGTTATTCCTCCCTACAACTGTGTGCTGCCTGTCGTTAGTCAACCACTGATTTATTTCTGACTCTGTAGATAAGTTTTCATTTTCTACAATTTTATGTACATGGAATTATATAATATGTACTCTTTGTTTTACCTGGCTCAGTTACTTTCATTCAGAATAATTATTTTGAAATTCACCCATGTTCTTCCATATATCAATAGTTCATTTCTTGTTATTTTTGAGTAGTATTCTGTGTTGTGCGTGTATCACGTTTTGTTTGTTCCTTCACCTGATGGAGGAACATTTGGATTGTTTCCAGTTTTGGGCTATTAAACAAAAAATCTTCTGTGAACATTGGTGTACAAGTCTTTGTGTGGTTGTGTGGGTTAAATCAATTAATACAAGTTAAGTTCTTCAAACAATGCCTTAACACAGACTCATTTGATGTTTCAGAAATTTATTTGGTAAATTAGTTTTTAGTAGTTTGTATGTGCAGGTATAAGTGAGGATATTTTTATGTCTAATTTTTGGTGACATTGCATAGTGTAGAATTGTGCTCTTTTCATGTGGTGAAATCCAGGTTTCCTACCCTGCTTTTTTCCTGTCCCTCGTCTACTTCATTTAGTCCTTTTTTTTTTTTGCAAACATGCAGGCATGGCTTTAAGGGCAGGAAGGATTAATGATGAACAAAAGTGATGTTGCTCCCTGACCCTACATTCTGCTTTCTTCACTATGATGGTTTTCTTTGGAGCTGGCTGCTAGATTTTTTAGGCAGCTTTATTGAGATATGATTCACATACCATACAATTCACCCATTTAAAGTTTATAATTCAGTGTTTTTTTTTAATATATTCACAGATGTGTGTAACCATCACCACAGTAAATTTTAGAATATTTTCATCACCTCAAAAAGAAGCCTGAACCCTTCAGCTACCATCCCTTTATCCCCTGACCCTGTTTACCCCATCCCTAAGCAACCACTAAGCTACTTTTTTGTCTCTATAGATTTCCCTATTCTGACTTTCCTATGAATAGAATCATATAGTATATGGTCTTTTTTTTGGCTGGCTTCTTTCACTTAGCATTATATTTTCAAGGTACATTTATGTTGTAGCATATGTCAGTATCTCATTCTTCTTTATGACCAAATAATGTTTCATTGTGTGGATATACCACATGTTGTTTATCTGTTTGTGTGTCAATGGACATTTGGGTTGTTTCCACCTTTTGACTATTATGAGTGATGCTGTTACATTCATGTACAAGTTTCTGTGTGGACATGTTTCCATTTGTTGGATATATACCTAGGAGTAGAATTGCTGGGTTACATGGTAGCTCTATGTTTAATTATTTGAGAAACTGCCAGACTATTTTCCAAAGTGGCTGCAACATTTTACATTCCTGTAGCAGTGTTTGAGGGTTCCAGTTTCTCCACATTCTCACTAACACTTGTTATCTAACTTGTTAATTTTAGCCATTCTAGTGGGTATGAAGTGGTATCTTATTGTGGTTTTGATTTGCGTTTCCCTTATGACTAATGATACTGAGCATCTTTTCATGTGCTTATTGGCCATTTGTATATCTTCTTTGGAGAAATATCTGTTCAAATTCTTTGCCTATTTTTAAATTGGGTTGTCTTTTTATTACTGAATTGTAAGAAGTTGTTTTGGGGGAGGAGGTGGGGAAGATCAGCCCTGAGCTAACTTCTGTTGCCAATCCTTCTCTTCTTGCTGAGGAAGATTGGCCCTGGGCTAACATCCGTGCCCGTCTTCCTCTACTTTATATGGACGCAGCCACAGCATGACTTGATACGCGGTACTTTGGTCTGTGCCTTGGATCAGAACCCATGAACCCTGGGCCGCCAAAGTGGAGCACGCGAACTTAGCCACTACACCACCAGGCTGGCCCCAAGAGCTTTTTAATATATGTTCCGAATACAAGGTCCTTATTAGATATATGATTTGCAGATATTTTTTCCCATTCTAGATTGTCTTTCCACTTTCTTGATAGTGTCTTTTGAAGCATAAAAGTTCTTAATTTTGATGATGAAGTTTAACTTATTTATTCATTTATTTAGTTGCTTCTGCTTTTGGTGTCAGATCTAAGAGTCCATTGCCAAATACAAGGTCATGAAGATTTATGCCTGTGTGTTCTTCTAAGTGTTTTATAGTTTTAGCTCTGAAATTGAAGTGTATGATCCATTTTGAGTAAACTTTTGCTTATGGTATAAGGTTAGGGTCTAACTTCATTCTTTTGCATATAGCAGCTATTCAATTGTCACAGCACCATTGGCACCCTTGTGAAAAATCAGTTGACCATAGGTGTATAGGTTTATTTCTGGTCTTTCAGTTCTGTTCCATTGATCTGTATGTTTGTCCTTGTACCAGTACCACACTGTCTTGACAACTGTTGCTTTGTAGTAACTTTTGCAATTGGGAAGTATGAGTCTTACACTATTTATTCTTCTTTTTCAGAATTGTTTTGTTAGTTGTAGCTTGTTGCCTTAGAATTCCGTATGAATTTAGAATCAACTTCAGAGTATAAGTTTTGCATTTCTTTGGTTAATTTATTCCTGGTTTTGGATACTATTGTGAATGGAATTGTTTTCTTAATTTTACTTTTGGGTTTTTCAGTGCAAATGTATAGAAATTCAATTGGGTTTTGTATATTGATCTTGTATCCTGCAACCTTGCTGAACTCATTTATTACTTCTAAAAGTTTTTTGGTAGACTCCTTAGGATTTTCTATATACAGGATCACTTCATGCAAATAGAGATAGTTTTACCTCCTCCTTTCCGATATAGATGCCTGTTATTTCTTTTTCTTGCCTAATTGCCCTGGTTAGAACCTCCGCTACAATTTAGAATAGAAATGGCAAGAGTGGAAATCTTTGTCTTGTTCCTAATCTTAAAGGGAAACCATCCAGTATGTCACCATTAAGTATGATGTTAACTGGAGATTTTTTGTAGATGCCCTTTATATTGAGGAACTTCCCTTCTGTTCCTAGATTATTGAGTTTTTTTTTAAATCATGAAAGCGTGTTGGATTTTGTCAAATGCTTTTTCCTACATCTGCTGAGATGGTCTTGTAATTTTTTGTTTTTCATTCTATTTGTATGATGTATTACATTAATTATTTTTGGATGTTAAACCAACTTTGCATCCCTAGGATAAATCCCACTTGGTCATGGTGTATAATTCTTTTTATATATTGCTAGATTCAGTTTGCTAGTATTTTGTTGAGGACTTTTACATCCATGTTCGTAAGAGATATTAGTCTGTAGTTTTGTTTTCTTTCTTCTTTTTTTTTTTTTTTGGTGAGGAAGATTAGCCCTGAGCTAACATCCGTTGCCAATCTTCCTCTCCTTGCGGAGGAAGATTGGCCCTGGGGTAACATCCGTGCCCATCTTCCTCTATTTATTTTTTTTCATATGGGACACCACCATAGCATGGCTTGACAAGCGGTACATCGGTCCATACCCAGGATCCAAACCTGTGAACCCTGGGCCGCCACAGTGGAGCGTGCAAACTTAATCTCTACGCCACCAGGCTGGCCCCTGTAGTTTTGCTTTCTTGTGACATCTTTGTCTGATTTTGGTATCGGGGTAATATTAGTCCCATAAAATGTGTTGGAAAGTGTTTCTTCCTCTTTTTTTTTTTTTTTGGAAGAATTGGTGTTAATTCTTCCTTGAGTGTTTGGTAGATTTCAGCGGTGAAACCATTTAGGCCTGGGCTTTTCTTTGTGCATAGTTTGTGGATTACTGATTCAATCTCTTCACTTATTATAGGTTTATTCAGATTATCTTGAGTCATTTTTGTAGTTTGTGTTTTCCTAGTAATTTGTGTATTTCATCTAAGTTATCTAATTTGTGTACTATTATTCATAGTATTTGTTTATAATCCTTTTTGTTTCTGTAAGGTTGGTAATCTTGTCCTCTCTTTTTCTTTTTTTTCTTCCAGTTTTGTCTTTTTTTTTATTGATGTTTTAATAGTTTTTAACATTGTGAAATTTTGGGTTGTACGTTTTTGTTTGTCCATCACCATATATATGTCTCCCTTCACCCTTTGTGCCCACCCCCCACCCCCATTGCCCCTGGTAACCACAATACAGTTTTCTCTGTCCATGTGTTGGTTTATATTCCACATATGAGTGAGATCATACAGTGTTTGTCTTTCTCTTTCTGGCTTACTTCATTTAACATAATACCCTCCAGGCCCATCCATGTTGTTGCAAATGGGACGATTTTGTCTTTTTTTATGGCTGAGTAGTATTCCATTGTATATATATACCACATTTTCTTGATCCAGTCATCAGTCGAGGGACACTTAGGTTGCTTCCACTTCTTGGCTATGGTGAATAATGCTGCAATGAACATAGGGGTGCATAAGGCCGTTGGGATTGTTGATTTCAGGTTCGTTGGATAGATTCCCAGTAGTGGGATAGCTGGATCATAGGGCATCTCTATTTTTAATGCTTTGAGGAATCTCCATACCGTTTTCCATAGAGGCTGCACCAGTTGGCATTCCCACCAGCTGTGTATGAGGGGTCCTGTTTCTCCACATCCTCTCCAGTGTTTGTTGTTTTTTGGCTTGGTGATTATAGCCATCCTAACGGGCGTGAGGTGATATCTTAGTGTTGTTTTCTCTCTTTTGTTTTTGATTCAAGTAATTTGAATCTTCTCTCTTTTTCTTGGTCAGACTGGACAGAGGTTTGTCAATTGTGTTGATCTCTTCAAAGAACCAGCGATTTCTGATTTCCCTTTAGATTTCTTCTTCGACTCATTGGTTATTCATGAATGTGTTGTTTAATTCCCACATATTTATGAATTTGCCAAATTTATTCCTACTATTGATTTCTAATTTTATTTTATTATGGTTGGAGAACATACTTTGTATTATTTTTATGCTTTTAAATTTATTGGGGTTTGTTCTATAGCCCAACATTTGATCTGGAGAATGTTCCCTATGTACTTGAGAATGTATCTTCTGTTGTTGGATGGAGTGCTCTGTAGAAGTCTGTTAGATCTGGTCGGTTTGTAGTGTTGTTCAAGTCGTCTATTTCCGTGTTGATCTTCTGTCTAATTGTTCTATACATTATTGAAAGTGGGGTATTGAAGTCTCCAACTATTGTTGAATTGTCTGTTTTCATTTCTATTAAAAGGTTCATGTATTTCAATGCTCCGTTAATAGATGCATATATGTTTTTAATTGTTATGTGTTGAACTATTGACCATTTCATCATTATAAAATGTCACTCTCTCTAGTATTCTTGTTTTAAAGTCTATTTTGTCTGATGTTAGTGCAGCCACTCCAGCTTTCTTGTGGTTGCTGTTTGCATGATATTCTTCCCCATCCATTTACTTTCAGTGTTTTTGTCTCTGTGAATCTCGTGTGTCTCCTGTAGACAACATATAGTTGGATCGTGTTTTTTTTAAATCCAATCTAACAATCTTTCCCTTTTGATTGTTCAATCTATTCACATTTAATGTTACTGATAGAGTTGGATTTACATCTGCCATTTTAGTTTTTGTTTTCTATATGTATTTTCTAATGTAGCATTTTAATTTCATTAGTGATCTGTTTTTTAGTTTTTTTTTTTGAATTTTTTAAAGTAATTGCTCTAGGGTTTACTATATACGTCTTATCAGCTTTAGATTTGTACTAGCTTAATTTCGGTAATATGTAGAACCTTTACTGCTATGTAGCTTGATTCCCATTTTCCCTTTTTTTACATTGCTTTGTTATAATTATCATTTTACCATCTGCAGTCATTTCCTTAGCTCATTGCAACTTTGCTTCCATCCACCTCCTTTTGGGCTGTTACTAGGAAATATATTACACTTATATTAAATTGTGCGTTTGAAGCCGTGATACGTTGTGTGATATTATTTTATACAATTGGTTTTTAAATCAGTTAAGAATAGAAAGGATAAAAAATATGTATAATTACCTTTACTGGGGTCACTTGTTTTCAGCCTGAAGAACTTTCTTTAGTATTTCTTGTAAATCAGGTCTACTAGCAATGAATTCTCTCAATTTTTGTTTATCTGGCAAAGTCTTTATTTTTTCTTCATTTTTGAACAGTACCTTTCCTGAATATAGAATTCTTAGTTAACAGTTTTTTCCTTCAGCACTTTATATGTGCTATCCCACTGCCTTCTGGCCTCCATTGTTTTGTCCCAAACTAGCGTGGGACAAAAGGAGAATTTACTGGCTCATAGAATTAAAGAATAGGTTTACCAACCAAACTGCAGGAAGAGGGATTTAGCTGTACTCAAAAACCACTGGAACCAGGGACTTAAATCTGCTTCTCTCATTGCGGACTGGCAGCAAGTCCCATTCTCTTTCAGCTTTCAGCTATCTGGGAGGGACTGCCTTGCCTTCCTATGGTTCTCAGTTCAAAAATGCTGGGCAAGGACTCTCAATGGCCCAATGTGCCCAGCTGTTCAATCACCTACCTTGTGTGTGGTCTTACAAGAACACAGCACCTCCTAGGGGAACCAAATACTTGATGAGGAGGGCCTGTTTCCAGAAGTGAGGGACTTCACAATAGACATAATACTCCGGAATAGTTCTGGCTGTCCTTAAGTAAAACATGGGCTAACCATTTCTCTTAATTTCCACACCAGCAGTTTAAACAGTTTAAAGAAGTTTAAAGTGGCATCAGACCACAGAGGAAGGGGCAGTAAATATTTGCACACCAGGTAGCACGGAGAAATACTTTCATAAAGGCCTGTTGAGGTGAGCCTTGAAGACTGAGCGTGATTTGTCAAGCCAAGAGGGGATTCCATGGAGAAACACTTCCAAGCTTGAACAAATGGACATAAATCTCTCTTCTTCCAGATCTCTTTGTATATGCTTAAAAAAAGGATTTGAAGCCATCAGAAAATAAAGGATAAAAGCATCCTGTTAGTGTAAGGTCAGAGCATTAAATGATCTTTACTTGGACTGAAACACAGCAGTATGAATAAGCAAGTAACTTAACCCCTTTACAGCTCGGCTTTCTCATCTGTTACATGAAGATGATAATATGTAACACTCTCAGAAGGTTCACGTGACAATTAAATGAGATAATCCCTTAGCCAAAGCTTTAGTACGTGGTAAGCGCTCAAATAAATGCTGGAGAGTGATATCAGCAATTATTTTATACTCATAAATGTAGCTGGAAAGTTGAATTAGATGCTAAATGCTGGCTAGATCCCATTTTATAACTAAAGGGAGTTACGCAAACCAAACCAGCCATCATTCGTGTAAAATACCTAAAAATATTCCTTTTCATGGTCCAAGTATGTACTGTGGCACAAAACCGGGAGAAACCAGGACATAGAAATAATGAGTGTGTTCAGATGCTTTGATTCTACTCTGAATTGAGATGGGTGAGAAAAAGGAGGTGATCAAACCGGCAAGGAAGACCTACCTCCCCGGGCGCCTGTGGAGCACGGGGATCCCGCCCCAGTGGAAGCCGAGGGCTGGGGAAGCAAGACGCCGGCGCAGCCCGGGATTCCCCGCGACTCACATGAGGTCGACCTCGGGCTTCAGGGCTGGCACCACTGAAAGCTAACGCCGCAAGCGAGGCCAGCCGCAGCCCCCACCACCCGGTCAGCCGTAGAACCCGGAATCCGACAACCAGCCCGGCCCGGAGCCTCCTTCCCGGCTTCCCCTGCGGCGGCGGCGCCGTGACATCACTTCCGTCGACGGCGCGCACGTGGGAGGAAGTCCCGGTGCCGCGGCTGCCGCTCCCGCCTGTCTGTCTGGTTACGTTCGTCGGGGGCCGCGCCGCTGCTATGGGAGGCCCGGCTTTCTGTCGCTGGCTCAGCCGCAAGTCCCCGTCCATCATTGTCGACTGCGTGGAAGAGAAGGTGAGGAGGCGCCTGGCGGCAAGCCCGGAGCCCCAGCGCGTCTCGGCCGCGGCCCTCGGGACCCGCCGCCTGTCCCCGGGGTGCCGCGCCGGGGCCCGCGCTGCTCTGTGGGCCCCGCGGGCGGCCGCGGCCCGACACGCGGTTGGTCGCCGACACTCGTTTTCGGGGCCCTGGGAGAGCGGCCTCGGCGGGGCGAGGGCCGAGCGGGGTCTGTGCTCGCTGGAGGGCGGCTCCTCCCTGCCCGCTGTTTCCGGCCCGGAAGGCCCCGCCCGAGGCTGTTTCCTCTCGGCGCAGCGCGTTTCGGGTTTCAGAACAGGCTCGAAGGTGTTGGGCTGCGCACGCCTGGTCCGCTGAGTTAGCTGGAGAGCGAGGCGCACGTGTTGAGCCCAGCCTCTCACAGCCTTGTAAAGTCACCCCCCGCGGCGAGCTTTTTGTTGTTTACTGCCCGTGCTCGAAAGGTTTTCTCCTGGTGTGAAAGGACTTTTGTTGCTGTTTTAGATCCTACGGTGAAAGCAGCATCTGAGAAACGTCTAGGACGAGATAGAAGTCTCATAAGTGCCCCCTTCTCTAGGTGCCCCGACTGCTGGACAGAAGGCTTGTTGAAATTTTCAGAGTTCCTGGATGCACTTAAATACTTTGTTGTTTGTTTGTTAATGTGTATGTCGACTTCTGGCCATTATTGAGTTTTCTCTTTATCGTTCCCGTGATCCCGTCCGAGTTCGATTTTGTGCTTGGAATTTCTGGATTGGGAAGGTTCAGCGGCGCTTCATGCCCCTCGCCCCTTCGTTTCTGAAGGAAGTGCCTGTCAGTCACAGTGAACTGCATTCTTTTGCTGAGGTTGGTGAGATCTTGATTTTTACTTAGCTCCTATCCAGGAGGAACCGAAAGCCTTGTTTTGACGGCAGTTTCAGTATTCCTTGTGTTTTTCCCAAAGAGAAAGTGTTAAACTGAATGCTGGTTTCCTTTGTTTTTAAAACTTCCATCAAACTTGACTTCCATCTCATCCCATTTCTACTCTGTAGAGATAACCATTTTTAACTGTTTTGGTTCTGTCTCTAGATATCATGATTATGCCTGATTTATTGGTTTTGGATCTATCTATTGAATTCTAGCTATGATGGAAGAGGATTGCGTCACTCATGCGGCATCCCCTGCCCCATTCCTAATAGTAAATCACTGTCTTTATTTCTTCTCTTGGTAAGCTTTATAACTTTGAGTAATGTGTCTTTTTTATTACGTCTTCTATTTAAAGTATCCCTTGACTTCTCACTTTCTAAGGTTAGGTATTAGCTTTTCTACCTCTGCTGCTCTTACTCTTCACCCCAAGCTTGCCAGCTGTCCTTTTGCCTTGTTGGCATCCCAAATTAAATTGTCAGGGCTTTGGCTATATATGGGATTGTTTTAAAAGCTGAAAAATCAAATAGTATTGTAAATTCTTGTCACTTTCCAGATTCAAGTTATGCTGTGATACTGTTTCTTTTCTTGTGCTACTTTTGTCTTTTTCTTGGTGTTCTGTTTCTCTTTTCCTCTTTATACGGTTCCACATCCAAACTCGCTGTTTATTAGGTATTCTATCAAGTCCTCTTTCTTCTTGGAGACTCCTTCTTGAGGTCTTTATTTCTGTTGCTGTCACACCTGGTTCTTTAAGGCTTGCTGGAAAGCTGCTTCCTGAGATTTTTAAAAATTCCTTTCTTCAGTTGAGGGTACTATTTTCTGATCATCTTTCTTGGCCTAAATCCTTCCTTGGTTTTTATTCTCAATTGAATTCTTAAGAAATGCTGTGCGGGCTGTGAGTTTTCTGAATCTGTTCTACCCTTGTACACATGAGTGGTCATTAGCTAGGCATCAAGTTTGAGCTTGCAAATTAGTTTCCCTCAAATCTTTGAAAGTGCTGTTCTTTTGACTTACGTCATCCAGTATTTTTGATGAGTTTTTTTTTTTTTTGTGAGGAAGACCGGCCCTGAGCTAACATCTGCCAATCCTCCCCTTTTTGCTAAGGAAGACTGGCCCTGGGCTAACATGCGTGCCCATCTTCCTCCACTTTATATGGGACGCTGCCACAGCATGGCTTGCCAAGCGGTGCGTCGGTGCCCGCCCGGGGTCCAAACTGGCGAACCCCGGGCCACCGCAGCGGAGTGCTAGCACTTAACTGGTTGCACCACCGGGCCGGCCCTTTGATGAGAAGTTGAATGTTAATGTGATTTATTTATTTAACCGATACTTATGTAGTATTTAACACATACCAGGCACTGTTCTAGGCACTTTATAGATTAATTTATTAAATTCTCATAACAACCACATGACTACTACTACTTACTATTATTACTATTACATATGAGAAAACTGAAGCACAGTGGGGTTAAGTAATGTACTCAGGGTGACTTGGCTGAATACATGGCAGAGCCATTGTCAAAATCAGGAAGGCCATGCTCTTAATTTTTATGTTCTGCTTTCGTTCTTTTGTAGTTGATCTATTTTTTTTTCTGAACTTTTTCAAGATCTTTATCCTTGGTAGTCTAAGTGTTCATGATTATGTACTTAGCTATAGAATTTTTTTAAATTTCAGTTTATTTTGATCGGTGCTTGGCTGACTCTGAGGCTGAGAACTTGTGTTCTTCAGTTCTAAGGAATGCTCCTTGATTGTTTCTTGACCTCCTTTTACACTGCCCTCTCTGAACTCTGGATCCTGGTCCTCCTAGAGTGATTTCTTTTTCTTTCGTCTCTCTGTTCTCCCCCCTCTCCTCCTCCTCTTGCAGCTTTATTGAGGTATTATTGACCTACAACAAACTGCACATATTTAAAGTGTACAGTTTAATACATTTTGAGATATGTGTACATCCATGAAATCATCACCATAATCAAGATAATGAGCGTCACCTCTAAAACATGCCTTCTGGCCCTTTGTTATTCCTCCCTACAACTGTGTGCTGCCTGTCGTTAGTCAACCACTGATTTATTTCTGACTCTGTAGATAAGTTTTCATTTTCTACAATTTTATGTACATGGAATTATATAATATGTACTCTTTGTTTTACCTGGCTCAGTTACTTTCATTCAGAATAATTATTTTGAAATTCACCCATGTTCTTCCATATATCAATAGTTCATTTCTTGTTATTTTTGAGTAGTATTCTGTGTTGTGCGTGTATCACGTTTTGTTTGTTCCTTCACCTGATGGAGGAACATTTGGATTGTTTCCAGTTTTGGGCTATTAAACAAAAAATCTTCTGTGAACATTGGTGTACAAGTCTTTGTGTGGTTGTGTGGGTTAAATCAATTAATACAAGTTAAGTTCTTCAAACAATGCCTTAACACAGACTCATTTGATGTTTCAGAAATTTATTTGGTAAATTAGTTTTTAGTAGTTTGTATGTGCAGGTATAAGTGAGGATATTTTTATGTCTAATTTTTGGTGACATTGCATAGTGTAGAATTGTGCTCTTTTCATGTGGTGAAATCCAGGTTTCCTACCCTGCTTTTTTCCTGTCACTCCACTCGTCTACTTCATTTAGTCCTTTTTTTTTTTTTTTTTTTTGCAAACAGGCAGGCATGGCTTTAAGGGCAGGAAGGATTAATAATGAACAAAAGCGATGTTGCTCCCTGACCCTACATTCTGCTTTCTTCACTATGATGTTTTTTTTTTGGAGCGGGCTACTACATTTTTGAGGCAGCTTTATTGAGATGTGATTCCATACCATACAATTCCCCCATTTAAAGTTTATAATTCAGTGGGTTTTTTAAATATATTCGCAGATGTGTGTAACCATCACCACAGTAAATTTTAGAATATTTTCATCACCTCAAAAAGAAGCCTGAACCCTTCAGCTACCATCCCTTTATCCACTACCCTGTTTACCCCATCCCTAAGCAACCACTAAGCTACTTTTTGTCTGTATAGATTTCCCTATTCTGACTTTCCTATGAATAGAATCATATAGTATAGGGTTTTTTTTGGCTGGCTTCTTTCACTTAGCATTATATTTTCAAGGTACATTTATGTTGTAATATATAATACAAAATATACCATTTTAACTATTTTTAAGTGTGTAATTGAACAGCATTAAATATATTCAGGTTGCTTCATTTTTAAAATAAAGAGAAGACTATTTTTGATTAGATTTTTTACCTACTTTCTCTGTTCCCTCTCATAGAAATGTGTCTTTGAAAACTCTTTAAAGACACATTCAAAAGCATGCATGTGCTCATTCTTTCTACTCTCCACTTTTTCTAACATAGCTTGTAAGTATACGAGGCTTAAGTCTCATAGGTAATAATGTCCATGGCACATGATTTGTTTGTACAAGTAATGTTTCAAATGGTTATTCTTAAAAGGAACTACAAATCAAATATATTAAACTTGTTGATACTTTAAACTCATTGATACTTTTAAGTTACTCCTAGTTTCTGCATATTTTGGGTTCACTTGATTATATCCAGTCTCTAAAGAGGTTTCTATCTGTTTTAAGAATATGGTACCTCTTTAAAAGACATAGTGAGTGAAAAGAGCAGGTAAGAAATATACTGTATGCTCACAGAGAAGGGTCTAGAGGCATACACATCAAAATACTGGTTGGCTATCCGTCAGAGATTGGCAAACTCCAGCCCTGTAGATTTGGCCTGTGAGCTAAGAATGGTTTTTACTTTTTTTTTTATTTTTTACTTTTAAAGGAAGATTAGCCGTGAACTAACATCTGTGCCAGTCTTCCTCTATGTTATATGTGGGTTGCCGCCACAGCACGGCTGACTAGTGGTGTAGGTCTACGCCTAGGATCCGAACCTGCGAACCCTGGCCGCTAAAGCGGAGCATGCCAAACTTAAGCACTATGCAGGGGGCCGGCCCTGGTTTTTATATTTTTAAAAGGTTGTAAAAATGAAATAAAACATGAAAGAATATGCAATTGAGACCCTGTTTGTCCCGCACAGGCTAAAATATATATATTTACTATCTGGCCCTTTGCAAAAAACATTTGCCGATCCCTGGTCTAGGTATGATTGGGATTATGGGTAATTTTTATTTTTAAAATGGTTTGGTGAGTTCTTTTTTTATTTAGTACTTGTAATATTAAAATGGATCTTGCTTTAAAAAAAGCTATAATGTTCGTTTGGCTGGAAACAAATTACAGGGTTTAGAGTAGACTTGTTTAATCTTTAGTCCTTTTGTTGCAGCATGATGAACTTGCAGATAGTCTTCCTTGTGCAGAAGGAGAGTTTATCTTCCTTCGTCTTGATGTTCTTCGTGAGGTATGTAGCAATAATCATTGGAATCAGCCCTCTAAAGCAGAGTGCCATTTCATAGCTTTAATGGCAGCATTCCTTTTTGGTTGTAGTATTTGGAAAGAGAGCTCACCATGGCCAGCCTACCGCTCACATTTGATGTCGAGAGGAGCACTGATGACTGGGTCTTCGTGTGCTTCTTTGTGGGAAATGACTTCCTTCATCACCTGCCATTGTTAGAGATTCGGTATGTGTGTTTGTGTGGGTTTTTAAACTACTGTTGTAGCCTTCTTGCTTACAGTGCGTACTGGTCCTAATACATAATGTTTGTTTCCTGGTGGCACGGAAGGTGCAATTGACCGTTTGGTTAACATATACAAAAATGTGGTTCACAAAACTGGGGTGAGTTCATTCTTGAATAATTTCAAAACAGAAGTATTTGCTTTTATAAGAAGATCATTTTACATGTATTTTATCACTTACAGGGTTACCTTACAGAAAGTGGTTATGTCAATCTGCAAAGAGTACAGATGATCATGTTAGCAGTTGGTGAAGTTGAGGATAGCATTTTTAAAAAGAGAAAGGATGATGAGGTAAAGTGTTTCTATTGCAGTAGCTAAATTGCTCCTGTCTCTAATATGCTGTGATGATCCTGTGATTGTACTTTTAACCTCTTTGAATGCATTGTTATATTATTATAGTGTATCAAACGCCAATGTAATCATGAGTGGCCAGTGCTTTGATTATTTTATAAAGGCTGTGATGCTTGCTGTGTGGAACTGTGTATTGCACGCTGTGTGAATTGCACTGTAGTTTTTTTCTCTCTTCATAATCCTGATTAAGATAAAAATCCAAACACGTGTCTGATCAACGGGATGTGAAATGAGGGTTCCAAGACTGGGAGAATGCTGGGAATGAACTAGTGGATGCCATGTTTTATAGGAAATGTTGATGCTGTGGAAGTCAGGTGAAGACCTAGAAACTCTGTACTCTGGTAGTGGAGTGTAGGGGCCTCTGGGTTAGATAGCATCAGTCTAGGCAGAGGGTTGCAGCTCTGAGTAAGCAATTAAACATAAAAGAAAGAAATAAAATAATAAAGCACTTGGAAATTGATGACATATGATGGAGTGAGTGCTTAGGTGAGAAGTCCAGTCTGGCTTGGACAGTTTGGAGTGTGGTTGGGCCGTTCATGAGACAGCAAGCAGTGGGGGTAGAGCAGGTTGGGGTGAGGACAAGGTAGAAATTGAGGTTCATTTTGGAGATACAGAGTTGGAGGTGTCACAGGACACCTGAGAGGAGAAAAGTCCGTGAAGCAGTTAGATGGATATGTGTAAAGCTCAGGGCAGAAGTCTTTTGGAAGGAGATTTGAGAACATTAGCAGAATACTTCACGTCATGAGTGTGAAGTTGAAATCCCTGGAGCTTTGTATGGAGTTCAAGTGCCTCCAACAGAAACCTTAAGAAGCATAGATGTTAAGGAGAAAGGGGAGTCAGTTCTAGAGAGGTGGGAGGAAATCCCTGAAGAGATGAGAAGCCACTGGTGCTGCCGGAGGCGTCAGAGTGAGATAGACCCCTAATCCATGGCCAGGGGTTCAGAGGTCCTGAAGAGTTAGTGGGGTGGAGTGGCAGTAGCCTGGAGGCAGAGTAGGTTGCAGGGTGATTGTGCAAGAGTGGCAAGGGAGGCAAGCAGTGGGTAAAATGAGCAGATAGTAGCTTTTTAGAAAGAGAGTGAAGGAAATCCTTTTAGAAACTGATTTTATAAAAAGTCATATGGCTATTTTGAGCAAATAGCAACATAATAATATTGCTACATTGCTTCATTATCTCCTAACAGATTAAAACATGTCATTGCATCTGACAAGATTTTATATTTTCTTCAGCTTTGTATGCTATAGCTAGTGATCTCTTTTTTAGAACCTTGGGTACCATTTTATATACCAGTGTGAGTAGACTGTAAGTGTTCTTTTTAAAGCCTTTGGTACTTGGTAATGTTCTGTGATAGCAAGAATTTTTCACATGTAAAATTTAAATAGCATAACTGACTTTGTCTAGGATATCAAATGTCTATCAGGACTAGGATATCAAATGTCTATCAGGACAGCCATTTTTAACTAAGCCTTCAACAATTATGGTGGCTCCACCTGACCTGCTGCCATTTATGCTTAAGAAAAAACTACACATACGGTGTAGTACTTGGTGTAAAAGCCTCACGTTAGAACAGTCCTTTTATGTGGTTTTAGGTTACTCTGTACTATTAAGTATTGGTGATATTTGCCATTAGAGTGGGATGTATGGGATTTGATAGATACCAGAGTGCTTCAGATTTGAGTACTAAAGTTTCCAGCTGGCCTGGCAGAGAGGGCATTTTAAAGCTTTGGATCGTTTTTGGTATCCCTGACATCATATGATGTTTGTCAGCATAGTTGGACATCGGTGAAATTTATGAACCCTCAGAAATTCAATATAATAGTATCTAGGTATGTGTATTTTCCCAGGAAGTGTGTCTCCGGCTTTTGACAGACTTCCAAAGAAGTTCACAGCACACAAAAATTAAAGATCAGTAAAGTCCAACCAGGTGTACCTATTTTGCTTATGTGTAACTACCACCCTTAGAAATAGGTATTTAACTGACCAGCAGAATACATGGTAAAAGAGGAATACATCAATATTTATTATTAAAGTTGAGCAGTTAGGTCAGAAATATGATGCTTTTTATGTTATGAGCTTTGATGTTTGCCTTTTGTCTTGCAAATCTTCTTCATTTATTCAGCATATATTTATTAAGTGTTTACCGTGTGCCAAATAGTATTCTGAGTGTTACTGATACAACAAAAAACAAAAGAAAAAAGCAGACAAAAATTCCTGACCTCACGGAGCTGATATTCTTCCGCGAGAGATGGACAATAAACACAAAAACTAAGTAAAGTGTGTAATGTGTTAGAGAGTGATAAGTGCTGTGAAGAAAAAAGCAGATGAGGAAATATCTGGGAAGGTGGACGTGAGGACATTGCAGTTCTAGAAAAGATGACTAGAGAAGGCCTCACTGACAGATGACTTTGAAGGATATGAGGGAGTAATCATGCAGGTGTTTGCAGGAAGAGCATTTCAGACAGAAGGAATAGCCAGTGCAAAGGCTCTAGGGCAGGAGCTTACCCAGGATGTTCAGGGAACAGCAAGGAGCCAGTGTGGCAGGCACAGAGGAAGCAAAGGGGAAGTAGTAGGGGTAGGAGAGGAGGTCAGAAAGATGGTGGAGGGCCAGATCTGGTAGGACCCTATAGGTCATTATAAGAACTTGAGCTTTCACTCTGCATCAGTGGAGGGTTTTGAGTATAAAAGTGACAAGATCTGACACATATTATAAAAGGATCACTCTAGCTGCCCTGTTGAGACTAACTGTATGGAGGCAAAGATAGAAACAGTGAGCCCAATTAGACTCTTTTGCGATAATCCAAGGGAGCCAACATGGTGGCAGTGGAGATTGATAAGAGGTAATTGGATTCTGAACATGTTTTGAAGGTAAAACTAGTGGATTTGGCTGGTGAATTAAATGCTAGGGGTGAGAGAAGGAAAGCTATTAAGAATGACTCCAAAGCATTTTGTCTGAGCAATTGAAAAATGGTCTGAGCTACTGTGATAAAGAAGACTGGGAGGCACAAAGCTAGGGGTGGGGATGCCATTTGGGGCATGTGAAGTTTGTACACCCAAGTGGAGATGTTGAGTGGGGAGAGGTCCTGACTGGGGAGTCATCAGCACGTAGATGGTGTTTAAAGCCGTGAGACTGGATGATTACTCCCATGAGAGTGAGAGGTCCAAGTACTGGGTGAAGAGGAACGCCAGTATTAAGGTGTTGGGAAGTTGAGGAGTGAGGGCATTCAGCAAGAGTGAAAGAGGAGAACCGGGTGAGTGTAGTGTCCTGGAAGCCAAGTGAAGAGCACGGATCAAGAAGGAAGAGTCACGGTCAGATACGGACTGAAAACTGTGTAATGGATCTCACAGTCTGTGGGTCATTGGTGACCTAGATAAGTTTAAAGATGGGGCAAAAGCTTGATTAAAGAAATTGGTGCTGTTGCTGTCTTAGGAGGTTTTAAGGTCGTCAGCCACCATGTATCCAGCATTCAGCCCCTCTCCTGGCACAAAGCACAAATTTCAGATCTCAATAGGGTGTTATATTGCAGGTGGCAGTACTGACTTGGAAGTGATGGAAGTGCAGCTGCTGATAGAATGACGGTCAGTACAGGACCTGCTGGCCCCTGTTTCAGTCCACAGCAGCAGCCCTGGCCACCGTAGCTGTCGTTTCAGTGCCTTGATGCTCACAGAAACTTGGGCGTGGGAGGAATGCTTTCTGGGGTAAAGGAGGCCTTTGAGTGGCCCAAAGTAAGTGGGGAGTTACTTATTTGTATCTTCTCCGTATTGGTGGGCTACTTGCTCCAGGGTAAAACAGAGGGTCTTTGTTATGACTCTTGCATTCTTTCCTGAAATGATATCAAAAAATATCTGAAAAAAATTAAGAGGCATAATTAAATTGTATCTAAACTCAATTTAGAATGATCTCTGTCTATCTAAAGTTCTGATAAGCAACATTTTGAACATATAGTCCATTGCCTAGTTTAATTAGTTACGTTTCTGGGGTCTTCCTTTAAAACTTTGTCTCCCAAATCATTCCTGGTAATGTTTAACTCTTACATTTTTGTGTAATTATTTGACAGAATATGTGGATTTTATACTTTTAGGACAGTTTTAGAAGACGACAGAAAGAAAAGAGAAAGAGAATGAAGGTGAGTTTTAATTAATTTCATCAGATTGGCAATAACATACATTTACAATTTGGGAGGAAGATAGCTTTTTATTCCTTATCCAGTAGTTTGTTAGGGACGTAATGTCTACCCAGCTGCCTCTTACCTGGAGAAAGAATGCTGGTGTCAGTTTTAAAGAAGTCCTTTCTAAGCTCTAGAGTCTGAGGGGATACACTTGATGGGCCAGAGGGGCCGGGTAGCACTTAGCTATTTGAATTTTTTCCGGTAATTGGGTATTGTTTTTGTAATAAAAATAGTTAGCTCTTTGTATCTTCTTGAAAGTTACTACACTCTGTCTATATCCTTGTCAGGTTACTCTTCCTAGAACACAACACTGGAAACTTTGTTGTTTCTCTGCTCAGAAATTACCAGTGACTCCTTAGTTCCCACAGAATCCAGTTCTATCTTAGTCTGGCGTGCAGAGCATACTATGATCTGGTCAAGTTCTCACCCTGCTTTCCCCAGTTGTCTTCTAAATATAGCAAGTCCCTCCTGACTCCGAGCATTGCCTTTGTTTGGTCCCTCTAAGTGGGTTTCTGACTTCACGGCTCCCTCCCATCTTACATTTTCCACGAGGCCTCCCTATTGCTTCTGCTTGTAATCCGGGTTGAGCAGTCCTTCCTTTTAACTCTAGTGCTTCTCGCTTGTGATATTTGTTTTCTTAGTTAATTGCATAACACTTTATACTCACTTAACTTCTTAAGTTTTTGTTTTTCTTGTCTTCCTTACTGGATTTTAAACAAATGGAATTTGGGGACTACCTTTTATTATTATATTTTATTAGAATCGAGCAATTTCAGGAACCTATAAGGGAGAAAAGTAGAGTTATTTATTGTTGCAGGTGGGTTCAAAACCACTTAGATAGGGAAGGGCATGTTTGATGTCTACCTTATGTATTATTATTTTCCTTCAGTCAGTGTCTGTTTAAAAAATATCTTTTATCAGTCAGCCATGACTGTCACCTACTGTAGCTATAATTATAGCTCTAACTAATTGGAAACAAAGAGTTAAATTCCATCAAGGTGAAGGATAAATAGAAGTTGTATTTCCTAAGTATAAATCAAACTCTTGGCTTATTTTTTTACCTTAATAGTTATCTTTATTTGCCTAAAATTGTGTCTTGAATGCGTTTTGAAATTGTAAGTGAACATAAGGGAATAACCTAATGAGATTTGAATAGCTTCTATGTATCAGAAAAGTGTATTATATGTACTTTCATAGCAGAGTTATTAAATATTACAGACTATTGTTTACAGGGTAAGTTACCATCAAATCAAACTGTAGACAACCCTGTAATGTTAACGGAAATCCATTTCGTCTTTAAAGAGATTACAGCAGGGACTCTTTTCCATTGCCTTCATTTCTTCCTGTCATCTAACTGTGTTGTGATTTAATTTTAATTTCTACATTCATTTCTGTTTATGTTAGAGAGATCAACCAGCTTTCACTCCTGGTGGAATATTAACCCCTCATGCCTTGGGTTCAAGAAATTCACCAGGTTCTCAAGTAGCCAATAATCCGAGACAAGCAGCCTATGAAATGAGGATGCAGAATAATTCTGTAAGTAACTTATTTTTATGTAGCATTGAAGAGTGGTGACTTTCAGATGCCTCTTAACAGTTGTGTGTGAATTTTATCACTTAGCCTGGAGTTATTTTGTTTTATAGTTTTTCTCAATTTCTTTTGCCTTGAGATATTTTTAACTCTGTTAAATCCTTATTAATATGAAAATATCTAAATGATGTGAAAGAAAAGAACATACATGTAAATGTGGATAGCTAAGTGGCTGCAGTGTTTCTCTAATGCAGTCGGGCCACAGTGCTTCCTGCTTCCCCAAAGGTACTGGGTAGTGTTGGTGCTAGAAGCATGACAGGACATCCAAATGTCTCATAGCTAGAGCAAGAGAAGAGGGTGGTTTTGCTACCGTATTTCCCCTTTCCTCCCAGGGATCAGTTATGGGCATTTTGCAGAATAGCATTCCTCAGTTTGTTAAATACAGGTACTCCTCACTGCCTAAACTCTCACTCTACAACTCAGACGTGGAATATATCTGAATACATATTTTAAGGTAGCTCTCATTATCCACATTTTTTTTAGAGCTCTTTTTTTTGTTGCTGGGAAAGATTTGCCCTGAGCTAACATCTGTGGCCAGTCTTCCTCTTTTTTTCCCCCTCCTCAAAGCCCTAGTACGTAGTTGTATATTCTTGTTATAAGTCCTTCTAGTTCTATGTGAGCCGCCACCTCAGCATGGCTACTGTCAGACAAGTGGTGTGGTTCTGCGTCCAGGAACCGCACCTGGGCTGCCAAAGTGGAGCGCGCCAAACTTTTTTGTGAGGGAGATCAGCCCTGAGCTAACATCTGTGCTAATCCTCCTCTTTTTGCTGAGGAAGACCGGCTCCGAGCTAACATCTATTGCCAATCCTCCTCCTCTTCTTTTTTTCCCCCAAAGCCCTGGTAGATAGTTGTATGTCATAGTTGCACATCCTTCTAGTGGCTATATGTGGGACGCGGCCTCAGCACGGCCGGACCAGCGGTGCGTCAGTGCACGCCTGGGATCTGAACCCGGGCCGCTAGTAGCGGAGCGCATGCACTTAACTGCTAAGCCACGGGGCCAGCCCTGAGCGCGCCGACCTTTAACCACTAGGCCATCAGGGCTGGCTCGGTTACTCCCTATTTATAAACTCAGGAACTGAATGGATTTGCCTCATGGTATTCCTCCTTATTTGAACGTTGTAATCCAGACTGCAGAAGCAAATCGTCTCAGCCAGCAAGGCTATGCTCTGTTCAGTAGCTTCCTGTAATGGCAGGAGACCATGAGCTCAGAGCACCCGGCAGGGCAGCAGCAGGGGTAAGGGAACAGACCGTGAACTAATGTACACAGACAAAAGGTAATCAAAGCTATTGCTTATTTCAGGCTAGTAGGCACGAGAGAAAGAGAGAGTGTTGTAGAGGGAGGAAAGATGTTATATAAGGTACAGTATCCTATGTAAACTTTTGCTATGATATATCCAAGGAAATTACGTAAGTTGGGATATTTAAATTTCATTATTCTAATAGTTATCCTATTGATGCTCAAATCCTTTATCACAAGGCAACCCTATATGTGAAATTTTTGCCATATCATGAGACTGGTTGAATTTATATTCCCATAAATTCACACTTAGAAGTTTTAGGACCTTAGATTAGGAATTTGGAAAGAGATTTTGCATCTTCTGAGAGAAGCGGCTGGGGTTTCTGTTGTGTTTTTGTTCTGTTTTTGCTTTCTTGTCTTATTCCTCACACCATTAACCGAGTGGGCTATGGAGAGTCAGTCAAAGGTTTTGCAATGAGATGCTTGTGTAGAATGGAAAAAGCTGATGTCCATCATTTAAGATTATAGTGACTACCGTCCTCACAGAATGAACTGAGAGTGACTAGTATTGCTAAGACCACGTTGATGATAAAATGCTTTTTTCTTAATCTCAGGGAGGCAGGTAGGTTTAAACTTTGCCAGCTATGATTGCTTTGAGAAAGATTCCAATATTCAGGCTCCACAGGATTAGACTATATTGATTAATAATGTCTGCCATGGGAATAGGAATGGGGAGATTGGTGATTAGGTTGCTTATTTGATCCTGTCTTAATTCTCCTTGACACAGTTATTTCTACTGGAATCTTTGCATAGAGGAGTTTTCATCTAGAATGTGTTGAATTTAAGGAAATCATGAAGCCAAATGACCAGTTTATTTAAAGGAAGGCTTTACAGTTATGGATTTTTGCTGTGTTATTTTTTCTGAGCTGTTTGGGTGTGCTGGGCTCCAGTGCTTGACTGGTATCTACTGATGGTCAACATGGTTAGTGTTTTATTAGATAGCTTCTGTTTCCTCATAAATATGTTTTTAAATTTTGCATTCTGAAGTGTAGTTTCATTATATTTGCGACCATTCTCAGTTTAATAAACTTTGATTGCAAAAACAGCTTTTTAAAAAGAAATTTGAATGAATTGGTATGACTCTGGTATGTTTAGGAAAGAATATTTCTGAATACTTTTGTTAGTAGAGATAGAGCAGAAAAGAGCAGCAGATCTTTAGCATTAAAGAGCAAACAACTTCTTTTCTTCTTTTCTTCCCTTGAAGGTATATTATTTTTGTTGTCTAAAGATAATTTATATCTTGTTTGTGAATTTGGGAAAGATTGCTTTGCTTGCAACTTCTCTGTACTTAGATGATTGACAGGAATATCACTCTCCTAATTTAATCGAAATGGATTAGTGTTGTTTAAAAACTAATAGGGATGACTTACTGAATGGTTAACCGCCATGCACCAGGCAGGCAGCTTTGATGGTTTACATATATTGTTTCATTTACTCCTTGCTATAACCTGTAAAGAGATAGAACATTATCGTCCCTGTTTGACGTTGAGGTTGACAGAGGTTAAATAAATTGCCCAAGGCCATACAGCCGTTAAAGATTGGACTTGGTATTTCAGACTCAGATGTGTCTGACTGAAAATACCCATCTCATTTTCCAAGTACAACAGTGCCTTCCTGGATTTATTTTTATTCTTTGTGGTTTGTTTTTTTTTGTTTGTTTGTTTTTGGTGAGGAAGATTTGCCCTAAGCTAACATCTGTGCCCATCTTCCTCTATTTTGTATATAGGTGGCTGCCATCGAGTGTTTTAGGTCTGTGCCCGGGAACTGAACCCGGGCCGCTGAAGCAGAGGGCCCCAAACTTAACCACTAGGTCACAGGGCTGGCCCCTGTTTTCTTTTTTCTTTTCTTTTCTTTTTTTTGATAGTATTAGCCATACAGTATCATGAATAAAATTGATATTATATGTCTATTAAAGGAAAGTGTTGTGAGCTCTACATGAAATATAGTTTTGCTTTGTTGTAACTTTTCTTGGCCTTTGGTGTGAACTACCTTCATGCTGAGGTTTTAGTTACAGTATCATTAAAATAGGCTCCTGAGTTCTCGATTTAAAAATAATTTACTCGAAATATCTAATATACTGTGAATAACAGAAGAAAAACTTTACCATGAAAACATTTTCTGCCACTTAGGTTTTTGGTCATTTAACATTAAAGTTGCAGAACATTTTAATTTTTGTGTGTGTGTGTGTGTGTGAGAAAGATTGGCTCTGAGCTAACGTCTGTTGTCAATCTTTGTCTTTTTGCTGAGGAAGTTTGGCCCTAAGCTAACATCCATGCCCATCCTCCTCTATTTTGTATGTAGGATGCCACCACAGCATGACTTGCTGAGTGATGTGTAGGTGTGCGCCCGGGATCTGAACCTGTGAACCCCGGGCCGCTGAAGCGGAGTGTGTGAACTTAACCACTATGCCACCAAGCTGCCCATAATTTTTTAGTTAAATATTAAAATACTTTAGGGTGCTACTATGTTCATTGAGTTAGGTACAAAGGGAAGATAATGGTAAATTTAAAGTGGTATTCAAGTCTTTGAAATAATAATAAAAGCTGCATTTTTCTAAGATGACTAATAGATTTTATTTGTACAATGAATTTTAAAACAACATGTATAAAATAGTTTAACAGATATCTGGCGGAGTCTCATTAAACTGTTGCTTTCTAGAATGGTTGTACTAGGTTGAACCACTTACATCTAACTTTATTCTCACCAGCATTGAGTATTTTATGTATTAATTTATATACATATATATATATTTTTCCCCTTACAGCTTTGTTAGTTAATTGGTGGAAAGTGATCACAAATTCATAACACGAGGGAACCACCAAAGAAAAAAAATGTTCAAGTCCTATAATTAAAAAAAAAAAAATCTATGAAATTAAGTTTTGCTTATTTCTTCTGAAGCAGTTTTTACCCTAATGTTCAAATTCTTTTGAGTTTAAGCGTAGGAGGCTTGGTACTATATTATTCTTTTTTGGAGAGGTGGAGTAGGCCAAGATCAGTCTTTATACTTTCTAAATATATTTACCATATCTATTTAATAGCTTTAAAGAAAATGTATTACTGTGAAGCATGGTGGTAACAGTAGTTGGATGTAACTTCTTATGTGAAATGAATAATTAAATCCTTCCTCTGTAATGTCATAATTGTCTACAGAGTCCTTCAGTATCTCCTAATACGAGTTTCACTTCTGATGGCCCGTCTCCGATAGGAGGAATTAAGCGAAAAGCAGAAGACAGTGACAGTGAACCTGAACCAGAGGATAACGTCAGGTGAAGCCATTTTTTGGTAGCACTTTGTTAGCAAATTGCTGAAATAGATGCCGTCTAATTAATGCTGTTTAGCTTAGAGCAGCAGTGCCTTCAGATGCTTGCCTGTGATCTTTTTATCCTCCAGTAATTAATGTGGAGGGTTAGGATAGTCAGTAAATTCCAGTGAGATGTGTAAGCTATAGCTGTTAAACCTAAGTATCTAGATTAGTATGCATGCTGGTTTTCGTCCTCCAAGCCACTTTTCCCTCTGAGACCAGGCACTAGATCGGCTAGACATGAAGTGTTTAGCTCTATGTGATCTGAATGTTACTGTTATGAGATTAAATTTTCAAGCTGCTTAACCCAGAAAGTTCAGTTACATTTGGTTACTTGATATAGTTTGTTTTAATCATCTCAATTGAAAAGTTTCTTCTTTAAAATGAAATATGCAAAAGGCTTTCGGTTAAGAGAGATGTATTTTTAAAAACCACGAACTTGCATATGCACAACTATATTTCATGACAGAGAAGTTTCTCATTAGCTATATACTTAAAATTTATAGTCTGAAAATTGGAGTCTTTAATTTATACAGAAGTTTGAGATCATTATATAATAAGATTAACAGCTTCTTGTGTGATTAAATCTGGATTTGAACCCTGGGCTCAAGTGCAAAGGGCCAACAACCTCAATAATTGTAACTCATTTAGAATTTTGCAAAATGATTTATTTCAAAGTTAAACAGTAGTGGTTCACAGCTCATGCTTCTTTTATAGGATGTGGATGATGTGTTTGTATTTATGATTAGAAACTTCAGAAGTGTGATGTCTGGTTCTGTATTTTCCCAACATCTTTTGATGTCAGATTCAGAGATCTGTGGTGACTTGTGATTGAGCATTTACCTGATCTGAGTTTTTATCCTCTGCTTCTGCAACTCTTGGAGTATATTTTTTTGTTTTACCATGTAGCCATCATGATCAATATCAGCTTAATAGTTAATTTGATTTTTTTAGTACTTTATTGTTTAATTTTGGTGCTGAAGATAATCAAAGTAGAATTGCTTCTATCAAGAAATGCTTGGAGTTCTTAGCATTTATTTCATTAATAGTTTCTGTAAAATAGTGATATTCAACATTATGGATAGAAGATATTTCTCCTAATTGATGTTCTGTAAATCTTTTGCGTGGGGGCAAAGTTAAAATTGGTATGGTGTAGGGGCCGGCACGGTGGCACAGCAGTTAAGTGTGCGCACTCCGCTTCGGCGGCCTGGGGTTCGCAGGTTCAACCTCTTGTCAACCCATGCTGTGGCGGCATCCCCTGTAAAGTAAAGGAAGATGGGCATGGATGTTAGCCTAGGGCCAATCTTCCACAGCAAAAAGGGGGAGGATTGGCATTGGATGTTAGCTCAGGGCTGATTGTCCTCAAAAAAAAAAATAAATTAAAAAAATTGATATGGTGTATTCTGAAACATGACTGCAATTAATTAGTAAGATCTGGCACATGGTAGAAAAGAGCCCTTAATGGAGAATCATCCTGATGTTCTTGATCGTTCTTGATTTTTTTTTTAGTATTCTTTGGCATCTTTAAATCTTTCAGAGATTGAGAAATGAGTACTTCAAAAAATAAAAAATACTTTGAGTGAAAATGTGGTTTTTCACATTGTATTTTCAGTGATTAATGAAAATTTAGTGAATTGATGACCTCCTTCTAAGTTTTACCAGAATGTGTGTGTGTGTCCGTGTCCTTCACTTATGCCAACAACGCTTTGCTGAATGAGGGAGAAGGCCCAAGGATAGGGAGAGTAGGTATATACATAATTTCTGCCTGGCTTCTAGATTATTCTTTTTTAAAAAAGTAATTTAGTTGACTTTCTTTGTGTAATTTAGATATACTTTAACAAACTGAGGAACTTGAACTATATAAAATATCGTCAGTATTTGCCTCTTAAAACGTAGTTGTAGAATTGTTCTACAATCAAAAAAACATGTAAAACAGTATGAAAATCTGAGCAAACAAGTGTTGTGTATCTACTTTAATAAATGATTATTCTCTTTTTTTTTTACTGTAGTTTTGTAATGATCTTTCTAGAATCAATGTTTGAGTTTTTAACGTTTAACTATCTTTAAGTTGATAATAAATCCCGTGAAAGTGGACTTTTTAGAAATAATTAAATGAAGCTATGTTAATATTACTGTTTAACTCATTTACATTTTACCTGGCTATTAAGTATAAATTGATTTGGATGATAAATTGGTAGGTAGTTACTGAAAGTGTATTAATTCAACATGAACTGGCTTTGCCTGATTTTTAGGCTTTGGGAAGCTGGGTGGAAGCAGCGGTACTACAAGAACAAATTTGACAGTTACTGAAAGTGTATTAATTCAACATGAACTGGCTTTGCCTGATTTTTAGGCTTTGGGAAGCTGGGTGGAAGCAGCGGTACTACAAGAACAAATTTGACGTTGATGCAGCTAATGACAAATTCCGTCGTAAAGTTGTACAGTCTTACGTTGAAGGGCTCTGCTGGGTTCTTCGATATTATTACCAGGTACAAAATGAATATTTTCCTCTAAATCTCTAGTTAATCACTTTAAGAAAATAGTTATTTCTATAATAGTGTGTGTTGTTGAGCTATATTCTGAAATGGAACCCAGACTCATATTTTCAAGCTTCCTATAAAGAAATTCATTACTTTAAATAAGATTTGTTTGTAAAGCCTTTGAAGCTCCTTAGGTGTTAATATATAAACGAAGCTAATTTTTGTTATGCTAAAGAATTTCAGCATTAAATACTGTGGTTGAGAGTACTTGGTCTTTAAAATTATTAAAGTTTATTGTTTTGTTTAATTAGAATAAAAAATAACAGAGTAACTAATACACAGTCGCTAAATGACTGAACAAAGGACAAAAGCCTGGAAAATAACTGGTAAGAATTTGAAAGGAATTTGAATGCTCCCATTTCCTCCATATAGTGTGATGTTACATGAAGTGCATTCTCATTGGAGTAATCTGTATCTGACTTAAAGATTTTGATAAATGAGATGTCAGATTGGTGAGAGATTAGGCGGACATATAGGGGATTGTAGCACTGATAATACCTGGTTTCGTGCTTGGGGAGTGAAGCAAATTTGATGTGACTTGGGAATAGGTGAAGTTTGTTGGAAAGTAGAAAGTAATTTAATACACTAAGTATCAATTGTAAAATATTCTCATTTCGTGTTTTACTCCGACCCTCAACATTTTTCTCCCCAAAGCTCCCAGTACCTAGTTGTATATCCTAGTTGTAAATCCTTCTGGTTCTTGTATGTGGGACACCGCCTCAGCATGGCTTGATGAGCGATGAGTAGGTCCGAGCCCAGGATTCAAACCGGCGAACCCTGGGCCGCTGAAGTGGAACGTGTGAACTTGACTGCTGTGCCACTGGGCCGGCTCTGACCCTCAGGATTTTAATTCACTAGGCGCAGAGTCAAAACTCATTTCAGGAAGGCTTCTCTTTTCTTTGAGTATAACTTACTGTTTTTTCTTTTTGATTGGTTTACTTAAATATTTTTAAAGTAAAGAGAAAGTTGTCACATGAAAATATAATAGGGAATTGTAAAATGAAACTTTTGGCTCTTTTACTCTCAGTCACTCTTCTAGTGATGTCCCTTACCCACCTGTACACTCAGTGAGTGTCAGCTGCAGTTGTTCTTCATTTTATGTGATGATAGCAGCTCTCGAGTTGGAAAGAAATGTCACCAAACACATTTTAAGGATAAAAATCTTCACCAAATTGTGTTTGTTAATATAAGTTTGGTATTAACTACTGATTATTAAAGATGCTTTGCAGTATTTTGTAAATCAAGGAGCCGTTGATACGAAGTAAAAGTTTAGATTTAATCCAAACATCTTTTAGGACTCATGGAAAAAAATTAATATATGGAATGTATACCAAAAGTCATATGTTTTATCAGTAGAATATTATAGGTTGATAGTTTCATTTTTTTGTCTTTACCGTGTCCATCATTAACATAGATTTGTTTTTGTTGTTGTTTTTTGTTTGTTTTTACTGACTTTAGGGCTGTGCTTCCTGGAAGTGGTATTATCCATTTCATTATGCACCATTTGCTTCAGACTTGGAAGGTACTGCAGACATGCCTTCTGATTTTGAGAAGGGTACTAAACCAGTAAGCTTGAGTATTTAGAGCCATAACATTTGTAGAATTTTGGCTTAGATAAAAATTGTGTCTTACCTTAAACTTTTTTTCTTTCTTGCAGTTTACACCACTGGAACAACTTATGGGAGTTTTTCCAGCTGCAAGTGGTAACTTCCTACCTCCATCATGGCGGAAGCTCATGAGTGATCCTGTGAGTGTCTTGGTTTTTGAGTGTGTTGATAACTGGATTTTTGTCGTACATTTTGCTAGCACTAGTCACAATTGTTTTTGCATCTTATAGTTACAATAGTGAAGTCCAGAAACAAAGTAAAAGTATTTGGATTCTTCTGTATATTTTTTACTACTTTTTTTTCCCTGCTTTCCTTGGCCGTCAGTACCCTACCCAGTAAATAAAATTGATATGTGTTTGGGAGAAATTCTTATAACAGTCATTTTGTTCTCAGCATACCTGTAAGTCATTATTTTTATTGGTTCCAGCCATGTGTGGTGGGTACCAGAGCATGAAGGCTGGTTTAGCTGCAGTCACCACTGCATGTGTTTTGTGTCCTAGCTAGAAAGAGTGACACCCAGCTGAGAAGTAGGAATTATTAGAGTTAATAAACTCTTCACTGTCTTGGGCCCACAGTCGTCAGTTCTAAAATTCTTTTATAATAAGGCCTTTTTATTTTCATCTTTTAAAATAAAATTGTTAATTTTGTTTTTACTAGGCCCGGGATTAGTGACCTGATATCTTAATAACATTTTTTAAAAGGAATGAAACTTCATTTTCTTATCAGGCCTGATAACTCGAATGAAAGTTGTATCAAATTCTTTATAACAGAAATATGTGACTTTTGTTTTGAATCTTTGCTTTTCTCCCTGATACAGGATTCTAGTATAATTGACTTCTACCCTGAAGATTTTGCTATTGATTTAAATGGGAAGAAATATGCCTGGCAAGGTAAAATTTAGACATTATTCCTTTTTGTTAAAATAATTTTCTCCTTTTGGTAAACTGTAAGCAGACATGATTTATGGGATGAAAGAATTTCTGTAAAAGATAAGTATTTTAAAGATTATATGTGAAATTTTGATATTTTTTCATCTAACCTGGGATTAGCAATGATTAACAGTAATTTTAATAGTAGCATTTTGATAAACAGTAAATTGAGTTGAAATAGATTAATGATTATATCTTTTGTCTCCTTTGTGATTAATTAATGGGATGTGGGACATGCTCCTTCCATCAGTAGCTCATTGACACCTTGTGAGGTTGCTGAGAGTTGTAGAAACATGAAGTGTCCATGTGGAGATTCACTTATACTCCATGGAAACTTTTGAAACAAGTATTAGAAATTTAGTTTAAATACTTGGCATTAATCATTACTTAAAGTTTGTTTATTATTTACATATCTATTTTCTCATTCCTTCTGTTCACAGATTTTGTAAGAATGACAATATAAAATTAGTACTAAATTTAAGGTATTGTTGATCACTCACCAAATGTGTGAGGATGACTGAATGTAAAACACAGTGGAGAAGTCTCTCACACAGTGAGCCAACGATTATTTCACACCTAAGCCCCTTTCAGCAAATTATTTTAACCTTTTCTTCCACCATATATTTTTCTAGGATAATAAGCAGTTTGGTAAAATCATGTTTTCACTCTTTTTCCTTTATTATTCCCTGTGATGCAGATGACCAGTAAAATGACTCAAAGAGAATTGTGGCGCAAAGGGGGATAAATAATAATTTATAAATTGAAAATCATTATTTTATGAGATTTTAGGGTTGACTTTTGGTTATGTAGTAACAGAAATTTCATATTACTTTAATGGAATGATAATGAGAATTGCAACCTATTGATTGGGGTTGTGTAAGTGTTGTGGTCATATTTTGTTATATGTAAGTGGATTGGGGCCTTAGGTTGTTTTTGAACGTGTTTTGTGGAGGATGTTTTGATTAAACTGGAAGGAGAAGAGACACAGGAGAATGGGAGGCAGTAAAGTAATAGTATAAATACATAAATAAGTAAATATATTTATGTAAGTGTTTGTTAAATAAGTCCTTGCCTGGATTTTTTAAATAAATAAGTAAATATATAAGCATGCAGATGACTTGCTGAGTATATCAATGTAGTATAAATCATCCAGAGGAAAAGGAAGACAATGCACAACAGTTACAGTGTCTCCACGTCCTTGCCAAGATTTGTTATTTTCTGTTTTTTGATAGTAGCCATCCTAATGGGTGTGCAGTGGTGATCACTGTTTTTGCTTTCCGTTTTCCTAATGATTAGTGATGTTGAACCTTTTTTTCATGTGCTTATTGGCTATTTCTGTCTCTTCTTTGGAGAAGTATCTATTCAAGTCCCTTGCCCATTTTTGAATTGGGTTTTTGTTGTATTGTAGGAATACTTTATATATTCTGGACACTAATCTCTTATCAGATATATGATTTGCATGTATTTTCTCCCATTGTGTGGGTTGTCTTTTCACTTTGTTGATAGTGTCCTTTGATGCACAAAAGTTTTTAACTTTGATGAAGTCTAATTTTTGTTGGTCTGTTTGGTGGTGGTTGCCTGTGCTTTTGATGTCATATCCAAGAAATCATTGCCAAATCCAATATCATGAAGCTTCCTCCCTGTTTTCCTCTAAGAGTTTTATAGTTTTAGCTTACGTTTAGGTCTTTGATCCATCTTGAGTTCATTTTTGTATATGGTATAAAGTAAGGGTCTAATTTCATTCTTTTGTGTGTGGATGTCCATTTTCCCAGCACCATTTGTTGAAAAGACTGCCCTTACCCCATTGAATGGCCTTGGCACCCTTGTTGAAAGTCATTTGACCATGTATGTGAGGGTTTATTTTTGGGCTCTCTATTCACTTGGTCAATATGTCTGTTCTTGTGCCAGTCAGTACCGAACTGTTTTAATTACTGTATCTTTGTAGTAAGTTTTGAAATCAGGAGGTGGGAGTCCTCCAACTTTATTTTTATTTTTTAAGATTGTTTTGGCTATTTGGGGTCTCTTGAGATTCCAGATGAATTTTAGGATGGGTTTAAACTCAGACCTTTAATATTTCTATATTTTTATGTGTTATACAAATATTTTTATTTATTAGACTGTAGCAAGAACACATCTTTCTTGAGGTAAAATTTAGTACTATTAGGAGATAGTCATTTCTGCATATGTCTTTAAAACTTATCGGAAGTCATGATAATAAGTAAGTTCTTGTCTAAGTTGAGTACATCTTTTTTTTTTTTTTAATTTATTTATTTTTTCCACAAAGCCCCAGTAGATAGTTGTATGTCATAGTTGCACATCCTTCTAGTGTCTGTATGTGGGACGCAGCCTCAGCATGGCCGGAGAAGCAGTGCGTCGGTGCGCGCCCGGGATCCGAACCCCAGGCCGCCAGTAGCGGAGCGCGTGCACTTAACCGCTAAGCCACAGGGCCGGCCCAAGTTGAATACATCTTAAAATGATAGAAGATAAAATATATCTGGGTACTTTTTCAACATTTATTGAACATATGTTCTTGCAATGTTGTGTTTTCATAATATTTGCTTAGTATGTATTAAAGGAATATAGCATAGTCATTTCAAATACTGTATTTTCTACATAAACAGAGAATTTAAGTAATTTGATCCCAGTCACACAGTGGCAGCACTGAGATCTGAACCTGGAGAGTATGACCACTGTGTTTACCTAAGTTAAGTATTACTAGTACTTGGGCTGCCTCTGTGTTGTTGAGAGGATTGAATGAGCTAATGCATGTAACATAGTAAATTAGTGGGAAAAAAGTAGGAAAAAGTAGCTGCTGTTGTCATTTTTACTGTCAGCTCACCCTCAGGCACGACCGTCATCACATCTGGGTATAAGACATTCCTTCCTACCCTGGCCAGGAAGACTGGTTTGTCTTCCTTAAGCTTAAGCATAAGCTTAATAACCTTATTGCTGTCATTAGCACTGCAGGTTGCTGACTGTTTGGAGTTAGATTCTGGAGTTGATATTGAAGGGAAGTCTTTCTGATGATTTGTTTAAATCCTAAATCTAGTAGGTAGAAAACAGAAGCCAGATAATGTAGTTTTGCATGATACAGATTTTGTTAAGTGTATGACTAAATAAAACTTAACCACTGCCTAGGTTTTTTCTATATAAGTGTTTACCGGTAATTGATAAATAGCCTTACTCAGATGATGGATGTTAATAATCCTTGAAATCACTTTTTGGACCTTCAGAATTCACACTAGAACCTAGTTTCTTTTTAACTTTAAAAAATCTATATATTCCCCTACTAGGTAGTCAAATTGAACATGTTTCCTAATTTTGAAAATATGGTAGCTAAATTATTTAAAGACAACTTTGGAAACCTTTCATTTCTCATCATTTTAAGGGGAACAGTCACAAATACAGCAGTTTTGAGTGGCAGTGGTTTTAAAATTATTTGGCTCTAGTCAGCATTTCTTGTTATTTACCTTAAAATTTTTATTTAGCCAAAATACTATTTATAATATATATAATAATATACAGCAGAATATATATGTTTCAGTAACTTTGCATGTTTTTGTAGTAATAGATAATTGTATTCCAGTGTGATTCTTTGAAAATTATGCGTGTAGGTCCAAATAATGACCTTAATTCCAGCACACTCCAGAGGACAGTTTTCAGCCTAAAAATGAACAGCCACTATTCTACATGCCCTCCCGGGGACAAAGTTATTTAAACAAGTCTAAAAATTTTTTGTATATAAATTAATTATTAGGTTTTTTTTTTAATAATTTTATTTATTTATTTATTTTTCCCCAAAGCCCCAGTAGATAGTTGTATGTCATAGTTGCACAGCCTTTTAGTTGCTGTATGTGGGATGCGCCCTCAGCATGGCCAGAGAAGCGGTGCATCGGTCCGCACCAGGGATCCGAACCCGGGCCGCCAGCAGCAGAGCGCGTGCACTTAACCACTAATCCACGGGGCCGGCCCTAATTATTAGGTTTTAAAATGTAAACAGAATACTATGCAATTTTAGAGCTGAAAGAGACGTTCCACATATTCCAGTTGAACAGACCTTCTGAGTATTTTGGTTGAATGATCTCTTTTTACAAAAGAAGAAACCAAGTCCTAGAAAGATAAAGGGATATGCTCAAGCCCTTAGGAGATTACTGGCTTGCCCGAAGGCATCCTAGTAAATAAGTAAGGTGAGAACATAGACCGGTGTCCAGGTGGCCACTTGTGCATTTAATTTAAAAATTTTGTCATCACAGAGTAAAGATTCAGCAAACGTGGTTTTCCATATGAACCCTTTTAAAGATGGAAAACAAATAGAATTTTTTCTTCTACCACCACGGGGAAGTATTTCTATCTGAAATTTGGCTAAATAGAGTTCAGTTCCAAAATGTTTTTATATCAGCAGGGAAATTCTACTAGAAATGTTTATATGGACCAACGGTAGTTGAAATTTAGGAGATCCTAATAGCTGGGCCGCTTGGTGTGCATTTGTCTCCCCAGGTGTTGCTCTGTTGCCGTTCGTGGATGAGCGAAGGCTGCGAGCTGCCCTAGAAGAGGTATACCCAGACCTCACTCCAGAAGAGAGTAAGGATCATACTTCCACTTGGTCGACATTGAGTCTGTGTAATAGAGACTTTACATTTCCTTAATTAGACCTTTTTTTTCGTTTGTCAAATTTCCCATAAAGGGGGCATAAATCATTGATTTTACTTCTTTATGACAAAAGTTAACTTTGCTTCTTAAAATTTATTATCCATAAGTTGCATAGTAATTACATAAAATTTTTTAACTTACAAGTGTTTGTTAAGTTTATTAAAAAGCAATACTTCAAGAATATCTTCTGACTTTTTGATTCTTTTTTTTTTTTTTTTTTTTTTTGGTGAGGAATATTAACCCTGAGCTAACATCTGTTGCCAGTCCTCCTCTTTTTGCTGAGCACAATTGGCCCTGGGCTAACATTCGTGCCCATCTTCCTCTACTTTATATGTGGGACACCTGCCACAGCATGGCTTGATAAGTGGTGCATAGGTCTGTGCCCAGGATCCGAAACTGTGAAACCCTGGGCCACCAAAGTGGATTGTGCTAATTTAACCACTACAGCACCCGGCAGGCCCAAGACTTTGATTCTTGTATAATATGCATACACAAAAGTATTTTTTGCATGTTCGGAGGGTGTTATTAATTTCCTCCATCTCCCTTCTTCCCTTCATCCCCACCAAATAACAATAACTTTGCTTGAAAGGTTAGGTTGAAACAAAAGCATTTGCCCTCATATTGCTAACTTGAAATGTTATTTTACACAGAAAGTGGCATTTTGTCATTAATACTGATTGTTAAAAGTATTGGGAAATTGTAAAGCTGGGCTTTGTTGGAAAATTTATTTAATACTAGTATAATAAACCTATAGAAATAATTATGAACCATCCATAGAATAATCTTTGTTATTAGATGATGCAATTTATTTGTATTTCCTCAGAGAATGTCTATATGTTTCTTATAGTAAGAAACTAAGTTCTGTATAAATAAGAAAACTTTGTCCCTTATCTTGCAAGACTATATTCAGGTATCTTTTAGGGATAATTTTTTCTGATAGTCATTGATCTTCGAAACTTTATTGTCAAAGCTTTGTTTCTTCTACAGAGATGCATCACACGTTTAGGTCTATTATTTTTTGTAAACTTTATAATTAAGTTTTTAAAATTTAGGTGCTTCCTATTTTAGTCTCATAAAAGTTGCTTTTGTAGGTAGAATCGTTAGATCTTTATTCTTTTCTTACTTTCCCCCAGCTAGAAGAAATAGTCTTGGAGACGATGTCTTATTTGTGGGGAAACATCACCCACTGCACGACTTCATTTTAGAGCTGTATCAGACAGGTGCCGCAGAGGTATGGTCTTTTCTGCCATCATGAAGTGTTTTCAGTTAGTATAATTATTTGGTTAATTAATTGAGAATGCATTTAAAAATTTTTGGTAAAGTAGAAAAAAATTTACCATTTTAACTGTTTTTAAGTCTATAAAATTCTGTGGCATTAAGTCCATTCACGATGTTGTGCAACCATCACCACTATCCATTTCCAGAACTTTTTCATCTTCCCAGATAGAAACTGTATACCCATTAAACAATATTAAACAATACTTCTCCATTCTCCGCTCCTCCCAGCCTCTAGTAATCCCTCTTCTATTTGCTGTCCCTATGAATTTGCCTCTTCTTGGTACCTCATATAAGTAGAATCATGCAATATTTGTCCTCTTGTGTCTGGCTTATTTCACTTAGCATAATGTATTCAGGGTACATCCATGTTGTAGCATGTGTCAGAATTTCATTCCTTTTATGGCTGAATAATACTCCATTTTGTGTACATACGCCATTTTGTTTATCCATTCATCTGTTGATGAGAACTTGGGTTGTTTCCACTTTCTGGCTGTTAAGAATAATGCTACTGTAAACATCGGTGTCCAAGTGTATGTTTGAGTCCCTGATTTCCATTCTTTTGGATATATAATCAAGAATGCACTTTTCCACAGCCAGTGGGTGTACCACCTGAACTATGTCATGGGATTCAAGGAAAGTTTTCTTTGGATGAAGAAGCCATTCTTCCAGATCAGTAAGCACTCATTTGTGTCTAATTGGGTCAACTAGGAGGAAGTTTAGTTAGCATCTTTTTCCTTGTTGCCTAAATGTTTTATTTTCTAGTAATAGTGAGGAAACAAAATAACAACAACAGAAATCTGCTGGGCTAAAAAAGACTTGGCGTCAAAGCCCAGCTCTTCAGCATAGTAGCTCTGTCAGAGCTGTGACATGTCTGAGCTGTGACATGTCTGACAGAGCTACTATGTTAAAGAGCTGGGCTTTGATGCCAAGTGCAGGGAGCCCTGGAGGTCCCTAGGGAGATCCACAAGGTCAAAACTATTTCCATAATAATGCTAAGATCTTATGATCTTATTTCCTTTTGTTGCTCTCTTTCTTTCTTGAGTGTACAGTGGAGTTTTCCAGAGGCTAAATGTAATGTGATATCTCAAGGGACTGACTCAGAAGCAGATAAGAGAACCCATCTATTAAGATAGATATCAAGCCAGATATTAAAAAAATTTTCAAAAATGTAAAACAGTGACACTTCTCATTTATTTTTGTTTTACTTTGTAAAATAGTTTTTCATAAAAAAAACGTTATGTTGACTAAATATCTGTGTATGTTGTGTAATCTATTACTGTTATCTTTAAATTAGTATTTTTAAAAGATTTTCAGATTTCTTAATTAATTTCTTTTTTTCAATTAAAATTAACCTTAATTTTGAATAGGTAAATACTGATTGACATAACCAACATAAACAAAAGCTCTTTGAGGTCCTCAGTTTTTAAGAGTGTAAGGGGGTTCTGAGATCAGAGTTTGAGAACTGCTGCTCAAGGGTGTATATCGAGGAATAGAATTTTGCTAATGAAAGATGTATCTTCATCTTTTCTGGATAATGTCGGGTGGTTTTCCAAAGTGATTACACTATTTTATAATTTCAGGGACTGTTTGTGAGAGCTCTTGTTGCTGTACATTCTTGCAAACCCTTGAAATTGTCACTGCCTTAGTTTTTGTCAATCTAGTGGATGCCTATTGGCACCTTGTGGTTTACAGTTGTGTTTCTCTGATTCCTAATGAAATTGAAGGCCATGTGGTATATTTATTAACCGTTTGGTTTTCCTCATTTATGAAGTACCTATTCTCTTTTTCTATTCACTTGTCTGTTCCCCCAACCCCTCCTCATGATTTGTTGGTATTCTTTACAAATTCTGGTATAAGCCCTTTGCCCATAATAGTTTTCTGTTAATGAGCTTACAAACAAGGAAGATGGGGTCCTTTTTTAAAGATATAAATGATCATATTTTGTTGGTGCATTTTAATGATTTCTCTTTCCTAAAGCAACATCTTACTTCCATTTAGCAAAAAGGTTACAATTTACAAATAGATCATTCTTCTCTTCTTTCTCTTTAGAATAGTGTGTTCTCCTGTTCCCATGTTTCAGGATCTGACACAGAATGCTGCAGTCAGGTCATTTTTCCAAAATACGTGACATTCGCCCAAAACACAGCTCTGAGCTTGCAAATAAGTTTAAGAAGACCTCCGATTCATGAGGAAATGGCAGCTATTATTCCAGCAGTGCTTTGAGATTGGAGAGTCCCTGTATTGCAGACCTCAGAGCAGAGCCTCTTGACTTTAAATTATGTGTATTGTTAAGGTTACTGATGTAACAAGCTTGTTTCTCAGCTTTCTGGTTTCCCCTGACAACTTCCAATTCTTCCTGGATTAGGAAAGTGGGAGGTAGGAAGTAGGAGTTCCTAGGGATAGTTTGCTATATAGGAGCAAACAGACCTCTACACCCCAGAGGCCCACACAGCGTCGCTGTATTATAACAGGTTGTTTTAATTATGTTATAGTTGTGGCCCTGCAGAGTTTAAAAAGCAGACTGTTATATACTTGATCTTGGTTAAGTTGAGATAGAATGAATTTGTGGAAATTTTTATCAATAATTATTATAAACTTAAAGGGCTAATTTCTGCTATCTGAGTAACTTATTTATAGTTCATTTCTTCAATGGTAATAGCATTTTCTATTGAGCAAAAATCATGTAAAATATAATATGACTTTAGAATAAAAATCAACAAACTTACCTACTCATTTGTGTAATTATTGTGTATAATTACTAATCTTGATGGCAGGGTTTATGTTGTCATTTTCTTCAATCTTTAGGCAAGACTAAGGCAAACACAGTCTAGTAATTCAAGTGTTTCATAGAAGCCTGCTTGGGAAGGCTATTCCTGAATCCTCCTTTCCCGCTCATTGTTGCTTTCACTCTCAAGAAATAGTTTAGATTCTACTTAGATTTCTCATTGTGAAGTATAGGCATATTTATTTTCCTGTCTTGAATGGAATTAGATAGCAACTGCGATTCTAGAAAGTCTTTTATTTCAGGAAAACTGTGGGGAATTTGGAAAATCTTCCTAGATGAGTTGCTTTTGTTTATCTTCACACACAGTTTTGTTTATCTTGACCCACAATTTGTCCTGGCTCTTTGCGTTTGGGCTCTTTTGTTGAGGGTGGAGTTCAGAATTGTAAGCTGTGCTCCTGCACGCGTCACGAACAGTCTGGCTCTGACAGGTCCAGTGTGGACGCTGCCTATTAATGCTTGGGGTCTGCGGCTGGCAGTGGTGCTGCGGCCCAGTGAATCCCACTGGTTCCCTCTTTGGATTGTCACTTGTTTGCTTGTGCTCCTCAATTTTTCTGCATGTTTTCGAGGGCCTTCCTCCCCAGCCCTTTGGAAATGGTTAATTCTACTTAACTTTCTAATTAGTTAGAGAGACTTGCCCAAGGGAAGAGTTACAAAATTGACAGATCCTGGAGTTTTTGTTTGTATGATGTTATTGTTGTTGGTTTTTTTCCTGAGCCTGAAGGGGCCTTTGGTATTATTTGGCGTCCACTGCCAAATACCACTGTTCACAAGATTGTTAAATTTATAAAACAAATCCCAGATCTAGGTGCATATTTAGGTCTATATTGAAAATAACTTCATAATAAAATTGATCTGAGTTAATTTCCGAGATTTGTGAAAGACCAAAGTTAACTTTGACTTTATGAGGGATTTTCAGTGTTTTCTCTGAGGGGTAATGTTGAGGCTGAGATCCAGTTTACTGCAGTTTTTTGTGTGTTTGTTTCGAGGCTTGTACATCCCAGTGTTGTGTCTGAGACTGCAGCCTCCAGTGCCAATTGCCAGTTATTTCTCTCTATTTTGACTCCTGGCATTTTTTTCCCTTCTCTGTTTGCATATGGTATTCCATTCCATATTTGAGAAGTTGTTTCCTCAGGTTGAATTTAGATGGGTTCTTCCCATTACATTAAGTCTTACCTGTAGTGTTGAGAAAGTATATTATAGACGTTATTGAAGTGTCTTAAGTTCACAGAAGGATCCTTAGAGCATACAGTCGGCTGTAAGCTAGGAGATCTTTTTTTCTCTAATTCTGATTCCATAAATCATTCAATGTGTTAGTAACTCCACTTTGAATAGAACTGAGCTATCTCCCTTACTTTTCCTCATCTTGCTCTTCACCATTGTAATTTGCTTAGACATAATATTTTTAGAATAATTCTTTGTTAACTTTTAATATATAAAACCTGCATATGATTTTAAAATTACAGAAGAGTTATCTTCCCAGTGCAGCAAGCACAATTTTCTGTTCCTCTGGAGGAGTACACACACGCGCACACACATACACCCCTTTGTTCTACCTCAAACTCAGTGCTCCAGACGGACGTCTTTGTCCTATGCCTGTCACCAGTTCTCCTTGCCAGTCTCTCCTTTGTGTCCCTGGGCCTCCTGTTTCCCCAGTTGCCCAGACTTGGGAGCCCATTATATGCTTTGGCTTCTCACTCTACATTACTCCCTTTATCTACACCACTGTTGTGGAATATTTTTTTCTTTCAAATTATTTTTCATATGTGGCTGTTCCCAGTGAGCCTGTTTTGTATTTTCTTCTCCTGAATTACTGTTGTGATCTCGCAGCTGCTTTATTTGATTCCACCTTCCCCCTGAATCTATTGGCTTATCTTTCTTAAACACTACTGGCCCTCAGAAATCTTTGGTTGCTCTGTAGTGCTGCTGGAATTACGCTCGTTTGCTTTTTCAAGGAAGGCCTTTTATAATTTGGCAGAGCCCTAGCTCTGTGTCTGAATCCCCACAGTTCTTCAAGGACGCTTGTTCCTTGCTACCCAGGTGGGTCCCTTCGGTATCCCATTGACCTCTATGCCTTCCTCCCATTGTTTGGAATGTTCTTCCCCTTTGTAGCCTTCATTGCTTTTCTTATCTTCTAAAAGGTAATCTATAATTTGTGTCATCTTTATATTTGTTATTTTCGTCAGTAGCATTGTTAGGTTTTTCTTTTTCTCTCATCGCACCTAGCATAGTTTTAAATCCATGTAAAAGCTCATTTGTTCATAGTGTTGGAACCAGTGTTTGCTAAAGTCTTCTAAGAGCCTAAACTTATTTCTTCAGGGGAGTATTTTCAAACTTTCTGTATTCACCTTTGGATGAATCAGGCAAAGGATAGAATGTTTCATCTCTTCAAGGAGATTTTTAAAAAATGTAATGTGTGTCAAGATAGATTTTTTTTTTTTTTTTTTTTTTTTGTGAGGAGGACCAGCCCTGAGCTAACATCCAATGCCAATCCTCCTCTTTTTTGCTGAGGAAGACTGGCCCTGGGCTAACATCCATACCCATCTTCCTCCACTTTATATGGGACGCCGCCACAGCATGGCTTGCCAAGCGGTGAGTCGGTGTGCACCCGGGATCCGAACCGGCGAACCCCGGGCCGCCACAGCGGAACGTGCGCGCTTAACCGCTTGCGCCACCGGGCTGGCCCCTGAAGATAGATTTTTTAATATAACTGTTACTGCAGTGTTTGTCAGGCTCATGGTTGCCGAGCAGATGACTGAGAACCAGACGCCTGCAGGAGGCGGAGCACATGCAGCCAGGAGCAGACTCGATGGTTGAAAACACTTGGGAGAGTTTAACTTTCACCGCATGTAATACTTCATAGGACGCTGCACTGGTTAACCTCTTCTGATAAAATGTCAAAAATACATCTTAAGTCCTATAAAACTCTTTAAGTGTTTTAAAATATCAAGTCTATGAATTGTGACATCTTCCCTGCCAGAACAGTTTGCCTTGGTGTTGCTGATGTAGCTTTAATCGTGGAATGTATCTGGGAAAGGTAGAGTAAAAGTGAAACTTGATATTTGGAATTTTCTGCTTTCTTTGTGAAGTGTGCTAGTACTCTCAAACAATAATGATACTTAAAATAGCATTTCTAAGGTTAATTCTTAAAGTGAATTGAGTCAGAAAAAGGTGTCGTACATTCTCTTCCTTTTCTATTGAGACTTGCTCCAGTATTTTCTTACTAATAGTGTTTTAAGTGCTACTTGTGATACAAATAAAAGCACTGTTCAGTTTCCTTATTTTCAACCATGCTTAAGTTTTAAATTTTTATTTATTTTGTCCTGGGTGTGTTTATGAAGACAGACTCCTTTTACGTTGAGCCAGCAACTGATCAAAGAAGAATCAGTAAATATATATGAACTATTCAGTACTGCCTCGGATAAATGTAAGATGCTTAAGGGATACTAAAACGTATGCAGTATGTTTCCCATAAAAATAATTCATAATTAGAGATGCATTCACTGTTCAACTACAGTGGCCACACGAGGTTCATGATGGACAGGAATGTGGTTGGATGATGTCTGGTAGGTAGTCGCCTGAGGATTCAGTAAGGTATCATGAAAAATTCTGGGAATAAGTGGAGTGAGGCTGGGTTATGAAGGACCTGGATAGATTGTCATAGGCAGTTTGACTTGATGTAAACTTGGTTTAGACCATTTGTTGGTTATTGAATTTGAACAGCACAGGGAAATTTTAAGAAAATTCTGAATGCAAAATATATTAGAATTGCAGCGAAAACTAAGGTAGAGATTAGCTAGAGCGCACAAGAATGGAGACAAGCAATCCCAAATCTAATTAAAGGCTCTGAATAGAATAGAATAGAATGTTTATCAACATAGTTAGATAGAAATAGGAATCCACAGATTTTTGCTAATTCAGAGGAGAACCTCAGACTGGGAAGAATGTTTAGAGTAATGATGAGGACTTCAAGTGCTTCTAAAGACTATCACATAACACTATATATTTAACAGTGTACATGAGAATAAAAACAACACAAAAATTCTCATTTATCAGAAAAAATAATTTTAAGTTTTAAAACATTTAGAAAGCATTATGTATTCAGAATGCTGATGCCATTCTCATGAGTGGATAGGATTTAAGATGAGGCACCTTTCTTGACATCAGTGAATTGGCCTCCTAACACTAACTAATCTAGAGAAATTTATTTAATTTCTGTTTATATGGAGACAGGAGTTTTCTTTCTCTGAATTTCAATAGGATGACATTTTCAACCACTACTCGGGCTGCTTTTTCATGTATAAAATGTGTGTGAGAGGTGGGGTTGAATGAGAGTTTAGATAACCTCTACTACTCGATAACACCCCAGAAATTAATGATTCCATCTATATGATAGTGTACATTTGAGTGGTAATTCAGGGAACTCACCTGCTTGCACTTTAAATGCCAAACCATTTCCTCCTGACTCTCTGATATATATATATATATTTGTGTGTGTGTGAGGAAGATCAGCCCTGAGCCAACATCCATGCTAATCCTCCTCTTTTTGCTGAGGAAGACCGGTTCTGAGCTAACATCTACGGCCAATCCTCCTCCTTTTTTTTTCCCCCAAAGCCCCAGTAGATAGTTGTACATCATAGTTGCACATCCCTCTAGTTGCTGTATGTGGGATGTGGCCTCAGCATGGCCTGCGAAGCAGTGCGTCGGTGCGCCCAGATCTGAACCCGGCCGCCTGTAGCAGAGCCCGCGCACTTAACCGCTAAGCCACAGGCCGGCCCCTGACAGTCTGATATTGATGATAGGAGGAAAAGCCCAAGAAGATGAGTAAGTTGCTTCGTGTCGTGAATACAGTGATTTAGGGATGCAGCAAAATTTAGTTGAATGAGAACATCTTCCAGAAGTAGGCAAGTCTGATACTTACCTAATTCACTGACCAAGAACTAATCACAACTGCCTTGAGTCTCGGTTTCCTCACCTGTTAAGTGGGGACACAGGAATAAGCCCTGCTTCAAAGGCGGATACTGAGTGTCAAATGGAATATTATATACAAAGTGTTTAGCAGGGAGCCTGGACATAGGAAACGGCAAGTGAGAACTGCTGGCACCACTGCTGTTAATATTATGGATGTCAATATTAATAATTATAATGATGATTGTCTTAAATAGTTTTCTGTTGTTGTCTCTTGATTTCCCATGGAGAGAGGTGTACACACATTTCCCCATCAGCAGGAGTTCAGCACCCCACTCACTGTGTAGGTGTGCCATATCCAGGGGTTTGAGCCCTGCAGACACAGCCACAATCATAGCTGGGATCCCATAGCCAAAAGGATACAGAAGCCTCTTCTTGAGTCTTTTTGTGCTGGTGTAGTTGGCCACTTTGAGGTTCCTAATGGTGAGGAGGAGCTGCTGTCCTTCCAGGAGCATCCAGGTGAAGGAGGCCAAGTCGAGCTAGTGCAACACCCTTGCGATGATGGAGCACAGCACCTGGAGGGGAGGGGAGAGTCACTGGAGTGCTTGATGGGCACAAAGAGCACACCACCTGCTACTCCTCAGGGCTGTCTCGGGACACATTTAGTGGGAGAAGTTTGCTTAGCCTTCTTTGAATGTCCTTCTTTTGTTTAGATTTGTTGGCAAATAAATCTAGGATGTAATTTTATTCCCACTGTAGCATCACATTTGAACTGCTGAAGAGAGATATAAACTTAGAAACAGTAAATTTACAAATAAATTTCACAATTTATATTTGTAACTATAAAATATTGACACAGGACAAGGAAAGTATTCAATGTGTTAGAGGTTTAAGAACTAAAATAATCCCCGTTGTCTGCCTCCTTAGGTGGGCTGTCATTGAGTCTGAAGTCTTCTTCTAGAAAGACGTGATTCCTGCCCCAACTACAAAGGTTTACAAAAACCAACTCTTCTGGAAAACTTGTGGCCAGCTAATCCCCCTGTGTGTCTCATTCCTATCACACTTGATCATTGTTTGAAATGTTTCATTTATTATTTTCCATGCTCTCATTCCCACATGACTCCATGTTTCCTCAGCCCAGGCCCAACCACTTTGTACCTCACTTCCCTCAAACCTGTTCCCCTGGCCCTGTGAATTTCCTGCCACATCTTTACTGAACTCTCCTCCAGCTCCTTGATTTCCCTCAAATCTGATTCTCCTTTGGAGATGCTACTTCCCCTGCATCTATCTTAAGTAGATATCTCTTCCATGTAGACTATGCGCCTTAGGGTCTAAAAGTGGGTCAGTTCTCTTTTTACTCATTAACACACTTTCCTGTCTATTATTCCTGCACAGAAAATCCTGCCATCCAGCTCCAGCTGTGTCATCCTTCACCCTTTCTTATCCTTGGCACTTCCTAATTACTGAGTGACTCCTGTTATGCTTTTACAATTTGAGTGCCTGCCCAGTTTCTGCCATTGTCCTGGATAAATTCAGTATCCAATGCCTTGGCTTCTAAATTTCTTGACCCTTACCTACAATGATCTACATTTCACTTTGAACACCTATTTCCATGGCCACACCATACTCCTTGCCATTAAATTCAGACATTCTTCTTTCTAAACTTGTCCTTCCAGGTTTTTAAACGTGCAGTGACACCAAACATCCTTGTTCTTAAACTTTGCCAAGACATCGGGCTTGATCCTTGTGCTTTCTCCACACTAGTCTATTCCTTCTTTTGTTCATCTCCTTCCCTGTCTATCCTAGACCTCAACTTATACTGCTTCAGCCAGTCTTGGCAATTATATTCAACTCCCTTGCTTTTTTTTTTTTAATTTTTTATTGCAGTAACATTGGTTTATAACATTGTAAAAATTTCAGGTGTACATCATTGTACTTCTATTTCTGCATAGATTACATCATGTTCACCACCAAAATACTAATTACAACCCATCACCACACACATGTACCGAATTATCCCTTTCACCCTCCTCCCTCCCCCCTTCCCCTCTGGTAACCACCAATCCAATCTCTGTCCCTATGTGTTTGTTTATTGTTGTTATTATCTACTACTTAATGAAGGAAATCGTACGGTATTTGACCTTCTCCCTCTGACTTATTTCACTTTGCATTATACCCTCAATGTCCATCCACGTTGTCACAAATGGCTGGATTTCATCGTTTCTTATGGCTGAGTAGTATTCCATTGTGTATATATACCACATCTTCTTTATCCATTCGTCCCTTGATGGGCACTACAATGAGATATCACCTCACGCCCATCAGAATGGCTATAATAAACAAGACAGGAAACAACATGTGTTGGAGAGGATGTGGAGAGAAGGGAACTCTCATACACTGCTGGTGGGAGTGCAAACTGGTGCAGCCACTATGGAAAACAGTATGGAGATTCCTCAAAAAATCAAGGATAGAACTACCATATGATCCAGCTATTCCACTGTTGGGTATTTATCCAAAGAACTTGAAAACACCAATTTGTAAAAGTACATGCACCCCTGTGTTCATTGCAACTCCCTTGCTTTTTAATTCTTTTATGAAACTCAATTGGTAAAACTCTATTACCAGATAAGCCTAACTTTCTGCCTCCTTTATTCCGATTAAGATACTGCCTAAGAACTAAAATAATGTATTTTATGGTCTCTGACTAAAATATGTTAACGCTGTGTAGAAATTCTTCTACATTTCCTTTTTCTTTTCTGTTTTTTGTTTGTTTGTTTGTTTATTGTGGGAACATTGGTTTATAACACTGTATAAATTTCAGGTGTACCTCATTATACTTCTATTTCTGCATGGATTCCATCATGTTCACATGTTCACCACCCAAATACTAATTACAATCCATCACCACAGACATGTGCCTAATTATCCCTTTCGCCCTCCTCCCTGCGCCTTTCCCCTCTGGTAACCACCAATCCAATCCCTGTCTGTATGTGTGTGTTGTTGTTATTGTCTACTACTTAATGAGTGAGATCATACGGTATTTGACCTTCTGCCTCTGACTGATTTCACTTTGCATAATACCCTCAATGTCCATCCATGCTGTCATAAATGGCTGGATTTCTTCATTTCTTATGGCTGAGTAGTATTCCAGTGTGTATATATACGACATCTTCTTTATCCGTTTGTCCCTTGATGGGCACTTAGGTTGCTTCCCAGTCTTAGCTATTGTAAACAACGCTGCAATGAACACAGCAGTGCATGTATCATTACGCATTGGTGTTTTCACGTTCTTTGGATAAATACCCAGCAGTGGAATAGCTGGATCATATGGTAGTTCTATCCTTAATATTTTGAGAAATCTCCATACTGTTTTACATAGTGGCTGCACCAGTTTGCACTCCCACCAGCAGTGTATGACACTTCCCTTCTCTCCACATCCTCTCCAACACTTGTTGTTTCCTGTCTTGTTGATTATAGCCATTCTGACAGGCGTGAGGTGATATCTCATTGTAGTTTTGATTTGCATTTCCCTGATAGTTAATGATGTTGAACATCTTTTCATGTGCCTGTTGGCCATCTGTATATCTTCTTTGGAGAAATGTCTGTTCAGGTCTTTTGCCAATTTTTTAAGTGGGTTTTTAGTTTTTTTGTTGTTGAGATGCATGTGTTCTTTATATATTTTGGAGATTAACCCCTTATCAGATGGATGGTTTGCTAATATCTTCTCCCAATAGTTAGATTGTCTTTTTGTTTTGTTGGTGGTTCACTTTGCAGTGCAAAAGATTTTTAGTTTGATGTAGTCCCTTTTCCCAGTACCCTCCAAAGTGAAAACCTCATTTTTGTTCTCTATCCTGCCTCTTAGTCTTGCTTGGGTCCCCCTGTCTGTTGTTAGTCGTGGTTCTTCTCTTGGGCACCTTCTTAAATGCATTTAGATATTATCAAGTCTCTTTCATTTTACTAAAACCAAATACCTCACTGGTCTCAAGTTCTGCTCCAAATTCATCCCAGTCTCCTCCTCCCTCTTCAAGAGTGCTGCCTTCTTCTTTTCCCTCTTCCCTCCACAACCCATTCGGTCCTCAGCCCTCCCCCAGGACCACCCAGCTTCTGCCTGACTACTGCTCTTAAACAGCTTTCACCAGATTCACCAATGGTCACTTTTGGGTTTGACCATAGAAACTGTTCACGCTTTATTGTCTTGAACCATTGCAATATTTGACACTGAAAACTCTTCCCTCCCTGGCTGTGCTCTATCTTTTTTTTTTGCTTTGTTTTGCCTGTCCTTCAGAATTTCATCCTCAATACCCTTCTCATTCTGCGTCATTATTCCCAAGAGTTTTCATCTTCTCCCTGGTTTCCATTACCTCCAGTTGGTGTGCTAATTATTTCCAGGTGTATTCTTGCCTGAGCACTAGATCTATAGAGGGAATTGTCCTCTCACCACTTCAGTTTGGATCTGCCAAGGATATCTCAACATGTCTCAAAGGGATCTGATCTAATGAGCTCCTTACACTGTATTCTGTGAACAAGACAATCATCCATCCATTCTGTTGGCCAAACCTGCATTCTGGGTGTCACTCCTGATAAATTCCCCAACCTCATCCTCCACATCCCAGCAGTGAGTAAGTGCTGTAGATTCTGCATCTTCTCTCACACTCAAATCCATTCAATTTCCTTCTTAGTTGCCACCACCTTAGAGCAGTTTTCAGCCTTGAACATTTCTCTACATTCTGTTTATTCAGGTTTAAAGGCTAAGATACCACACAACACCCAGAACACCTGGAAGGTGGTATTGCCTCCTCCTCAATCCCAGCATATATTCCGTGTTAGTGGCTCTCAGAGTATGGTCCCTGGACCATCAGCATTAATATGACCTGGGAGCTTGTTATAAATATAGGTTCTCAGACTCTATGCCAGACCTACTGGATCATAAAACCTAGGTGTAAGGCTCATTTTTTCAAAAGCCCTCTGGATGAGTCTGACACATGGGAAAGTGTGAGAATCCTTCTTCCAGGTAAACTGAGCTACCTAAGGTTACCCAAATAGGTTGAGACCCAGCTCACATCCAGGCCTTCATCAGGTCTCTCTGGAATACTTTTTCCTTCCACTCACTAACTTCTTCCACTAACTAAAGGACACAGCTTAGACATAAGTTCCTTCAGGGAGTCTTTCTTAATTTTGACAGTGGTAGGTGTCTCACCTATGGGGTCCTGAATCCCTGTGTGTTTGCTCCTGCTGTGAAAACAAGTTCTTTAGGTTTTAATTGGATGAGGACAGGAACTGTGTATCCTTAGTGCCTAGGAAAGTTCTAGGTCCAGAGTTGGCCCTAAATAAATATTTGTTAAAGTCAATGAATGCAGCCAATTAAATTAAATTATGTAAATCACACAACTTGACCTATACAAAATGCTTTGCAAATGGCAGCAACAAATGAAACATTTTTGAATTTTGCCATCAGGGTATTTCTTGTCACATCACATCTCCATATACCTCTTTTCTCCTCATTGGCAAGCTCTCCATAAAGAAGAATGAGCTAAGGTTAGTTTTTCTACCTTGGGATTGGTTTGTTTGGTTCCCATGAGGAAGAGCAGGTGGTCCAGGAAGAGGCAGAGTGAGAGCTGCAGGTGGAGGGAGGTGCGGGTGTTCTGGATAGATCTGCACAGGAGAAAGATGAGGGCCGCCATGAGGAGACACAGCAGAGAGACACTCAGCCCCACATAGGTGATCACAGTCATCACAGGGGCTTACTGAATCCAGCAAAAGAAAAGAGATATCAACTCATTTTGGACCTTCATATTCTTTAATAAATTTACAATTATTGTAAATAGGGTAAAATTGCTTAATTTATTATACAGTCTTGATCTGGAGTACCATTCAGCACTTAAAAAATTATGTTTTCAGACCACTTATGGATATTAGAAAGTGTCCATGAAAATTTACAAAGCTGTATATATACTACATGGATCAGGGTCTCTCAGTCTCAGCGCTGTTGACGTTCTGGGCGGGATGATTCTCTGTCGTGGAGGGCTGTCCTCTGCATTGTAGGATATTTAGCAAAACCCTCTGACCCACTAGATGCCAGGAGCACTCTCCCTCACCAAGTGGTGACAACAAAAAATGTTTCCTGCCATTGCCAAATGTCCTCGAGAGGGCAAAGTTGCTCCCAGTTGAGAACCACTGATATGGAGTATGGTCACACATTTAAAAAAGAATACACGCATAAAATTACAGGATTTATTTTTTAAATCAATTTTCATTATCTCTGGATTGTAGAGATCTTTCTTGTTCTTTGCAATTTTGTATATTTCCCATTTTAAAACCAGCAAGCATACATTGTCTTAATTAAATAAAATCAATATATATTTAAATCCTTCACTGAATATAAATTTGGAATAAGATTTATTTTATAAAAAATGTAATTATCAGACTCTAATTGCTTAGTAATACACTTACGACCGTGCTTTCATCACTCTGGATGCCATAAGTACTGCAAAACTGGAGAGGCGACTGCAGGAACATACCGTTTGTGTCACATACAAAAGATGACATGACAGCCTTCATTGAACTAGGCCATTTTGTGCCAGTAGACACATAGAGGCCTTTCAATTTCATTTTTCGTCTGAAAAGAGAATAATAACCTTGTTATATTGTATTTTACAATCACTTCAGTCAGTATATGTAAATATATATATCAATATATGTAAATCTATTAGAGTTAACAATTTATGTATATTTGAGGGTAAAACACAGGTATAATTGCTGCTCCCTATTGTTGATTGAATAATCCCTCCCACATTTGCTCCCTCCCTCATATCTCTACTCCTCGACTATAATTGTGTCCTATGAGCCCCAATCTTATCTTTGTATGAATAACTTGAACAGGTCTAGCCCAAGGGATGGAAAATTATGACCCGTGGCAGATGTGAACCGCTGCCTGTTTTCATGTGCCTCTGAGCTAAGAATTCGTGTTACTGTTTCAAATAGTTGAAAAAATAAAAGAACAATATTTCATGACACTTGAAAATCGAACAAAATTCAAATTGCGGCGTCCATAAGCGAAGTCTTGCTGGAACACGCCTATTCGTTATGTAGCTGATGTTGCACTACAGTGGCAGCATTGAGTCATTTTGTCAGACCATACGGTTAGCAGAGGTGAAAATAATTAGCGTCTAGTCCTTTACTAGAAGAGTTAGCTGGCCCTGGTTTGAGCCCACCAGCCGTGACTGACCAGCTTTAGACCAACGGGAGAGCTTTGCGTCCACAGTGGGGAGAAGAACTATTGTTTGTTGAAAACCTGCTGAGTGCATCAACTATGTTATATCATTAAGTTACCACAGCAACCCTGATGAGGAAACTAAATCTCAGAACATCAAAAACTTGCCTAGGGGCCAACCCCCTGGCATACTGGTTAAGTTTGGCCAGCTCCACTTTGGCGGCCCAGGTTTGCAGGTGTGGTTCCTGGGTGCAGACCTCCACCACTTGTCAGCCATGCTGTGGCAGTGACCAAAGATTGGCACAATTGTTAGTTCAGGGTTAATCTTCCTCAACCAAAAAAGAGAGGAGGATTCGCAACAGATGTTAGCTCAGGGCAAATCTTCCTCAGCAAAAAAAAAAAAAACACCTCGCCTCAAGGTCAGGCTGCTGGAAGAGTCAGAAATGGACCTACTGTTTCTCATCAAAGCAGTTTTCACTGGACTCTTTCTTTTTGGCATAAAATATCTATGATGCCCTCTCTGGACCCAGCAGCTCTTGCAATAATAAACAGGTAGCAGCCATACTTAGTGGGATATACTGACACGTGAGATGCCCTTGTATTTGTTTCATAAAACATGTTCTTGGGTCAGCCCTGGTGGATCGTGGTTAAGTTCGCGTGCTCCACTCCGGTGGCCCAGGGTTTGCAGGTTTGGGTGCCGGGTGCAGAGCTACACACCACTCCTCAAGCCATGCTGTGATGGCATCCCGTATACAAAGTGGAGGAAGACTGGCACGGACATTAGCTCAGGGACAATCTTCCTCAAGCAAAAAGAGGAAGATTGGCAACAGATGTTAGCTTAGGGCCAATCTTCCTCAATAAAAGAGAGAGAGAGAGAGACATGTTCTTAAAATCTGAAGTCCAGTGCCAATATTTAAAATTTATTCTAGGATATGAGAGACTTGAAGAAAATATTGAGTCAGTTGTTCTAAAAATGTCAGGAAATTCTTCAAATGGAAAAACTATCTTTTATAGGCAATAAAAGACTAATTTGAACAACTTCCTTTTTCATTTGTAATTACAAATATTGTTGCAGGTTGTAATTCTCTTCCTATTTATTACCTACTCTGGGGCCGGCCCTGTGGCATAGCGGTTAAGTGCGTGTGCTCCAGTGCTGGCGGCCTGGGTTCGGATCCGGGCGTGCACCGATGCACCGCTTGACAGGCCATGCTGTTGCAGTGTCCCACATAAAATGGAGGAAGATTGACACGGATATTAGCCCAGGGCCAGTCTTCCTCAGCAAAAAGAGGAGGATTGGTGTAGATGTTAGCTCAGGGCTGATCTTCCTCAACAACAACAACAAAAAAAACAGAAGGTAGCTCTGTTTTTGTAGTTAGAATATCTTTTGGAAGTGGCATCAGACCAGGTGCATGGCTTACTCAGTTACTAGTCTTCAAGAATCTCACCACACTCATGTTCATCACGATCCAACAAGCCCATCATAGGGTTGGTTGGAGTGGATACCAGAAAATTCCAAGAGCTAAAAGTTTCCTGTCTTGTGCCCACCTGTATATGTTGAAAAATGAAGTTAGCAGGAGCATCCAGGAACCCATTCTTCATGTATCCTGTTGTGCCACTCACTACCTTGGAGTTCAGATAGAGTTTGCCCAGCTCCTCATCAATATTTAGGTGTTCCTTAGAGATAAATCTGTCATCCATGATGAATCCAAAGCAATAATAGGAAATAAAGACCACTGCTCCTGTGTGGAATGAAGCAGACAGATTAACGAGGTCTCTAAGGAGACCAGTTTAGAAAAAAAGCAGAGCCAGAATTATGCAGTCATTAGAGAATTTATTAGATAAGACTATTAGCAATCAGGGGCTGAATCCAGATGGACAAAAACAAAGTTAGATCATCAGATCAAAAATGTATGAAATATCAAGCAGGGACACCAACAAGATGATGGGCTAGGAAGTTCCAGCCAGTGTCCCTTCACAGAAAACTGATGTAAGGAACCAACCACGCATGCAAAACCTTTCTCAGAGCTCTTGATTCCAGATGAGAGATTACAGCACCCGACTGGAGCACAGAAACAGGAAAAGATGCACTGAAGAAGGTAGGAAGGATAGTTCCATTCTACCTGGGTCACCCATTGCCCAAGCCCCTGCACCAAAAAGCTGAGAGAGATCCCCTCCACACCAGAGCTCTTCTTGAGGAAAAGAGAGTCAAATGAGCATCCAACTTCTCTGTTGACCTAGGCTCCAGGCCTGCCCCAGTGAACCCCAGTGCCAGGCTGGCCCCCGCAGACCTGGTTTACAGGCCTGCACCAGTGGTCCCCAGCACAAGGCTAGCCGTGTGAACATAGGCTTCAGACCTGCCTCAGTGCCAGGCCAGCCTCTGGGGACCCGAGGAGGTGAAAGACCTGTACATGAAAACTATAAAACATTGCTGGAAAAAGTGAAGAATTACAAATCAATGGAAAGATATCCCATGTTCATGGCTTAGAAGAATCAAATTGTTAAAACGTACGTACTACCCAAAGCAGTCTACGGATTCAATTTAATCTCTATCAAAATTCTAATGGTATTTTTCATGGAAACAGAAAAAACAACCCTAAAATTCTTATGGAACTGTAAAAGACCACAAATAACCTAAGTAATCTTGAGAAAGAAAAACAAAGATGGAGGCAACACACTTCTTGATTTCAAAGTATACTGCAAAGCTGTAGTAATCAAAACAGTATGGTACTGGCCTAAAAACAGAAACATAGGCGAATGGAACAGAATAGGGAGCCCAGAAATAAACCCACAGATATATGGTCAACTAATCTTTGACAATGGCACCAAGGACACACACGGGGAAAGGATAGTATCTTCAATAAATGGTGCTGGGAAAACTAGAAATCCACATGCAAAAAAATGAAATTGGATCCTCATCTTAAACCATACAGTAAAATCAATTCAAAATAGTTTAAAACTTAAACATAAGACCAGAAGCCATAAAGTTCCCAGAAAAAAAATTGGGAAAAGCTCCTTGACGTTGGTCTCAGCAATGATTTTTTTGGATTTAACGCCTAAGCACAGGCAGCAGAAGCAAAAATGAACAAGTGGGACCATATCAAACTAAAAAGCTCTGTGTGGCAAAGGAAACCATCAACAAAAGGCAACCTACTGTACAGGAGAAAATATTTACAAACCATTTATCTAGGGGTTAATATCCAACATATATAAGAGACTCCTACAACTCAATATAAAAAAAAAACCCCAATCACTCAATTAAAAAATGGGCAAAGGACCTGAACAAACAATTCTCAAAAGAAGACATGCAAATAGTAAAGAGGTACATGAAAAGGTGCTCATCATCGCTAATAATCAGGGAAATGCAATTTAAAACCACAATGAGGTATTACTTCACACCTCTTAGGATGGCTATTATTTAAAAAAAGAAAATGGAACCCTAAGGGTAAGAACTGTTGGTGAGGATGTGGAGAAAAGGGAACCGTTGTGCACTGTTGGTGGGGAATATAAATTGATATGGCATTAAGACAACAGTATGTAGGTTCCCTAAAAAATGAAAAGTAGAACTACCATATGATCCAGCAATACTACTCCTGGGTATACATCCAAAAGAAACAAAATCAGGATCTCAAGAGATATGTGTACTCCCAAGGTCATTGAGGCATTATTCACAATAACCTAGAGAAGTGTAAAGTGTTTCCTGGTTGAGACAGAAGATTCCATTGCCTAATAGCAGAATAAAGAATACTGCAGTGGAATCATGATGCAAAGGTGCAGAGTACTAGGGAAGGAGATTCAGATCTGCAAATGGGAGCTAGTCTGGAGCCCATGTTGAAAGGAACCCCATTCCAGAGAGCTCCTCCCAGGATGAGAGGATCCTGTTCCAGTAGCTCAGAGGCTGAGGGGAGGGTTCTAAGATGCCAACTGGGGGAGTGGCCTTGGGGCATCATGAGTTGCCTGCAGGTCTCTTGCGGGATCAGTGCCAAAGATGCTCCATGAGAGAAGCAGCCAGTGTCTGGGCATCAGAAATACCTGGAGGCCCAATTCTAGGTGACAGCAGCTGCAGCCACCTGAGATGACAGCCTTTTCTTTGCGCTGGAGAGGTCATAACGGCAACTGGCTTGTGGCAAAGAGGGTGGAAACAGCATTGGATCCAGAGCAGGAGGATCTGAGAATGAGTCCCAAATTTTCCTCTTTAGTAGCGTATCACATAGTGATTAAATCTCAACCTCCTTGAATCCGTTCCATCACTTGTAAAATGCAGTACCTTCCTTGCTCACTCTACAGGACTGTCATGAGGACCAAATTGGATAGAGTTGGTGAAAGCTTTTGAACCATGTGCTTCACCTTGGAAATAAGGTACAATGGTCTACTCCTAGTTCTAAAATGCTTTTGTCTTGTGGTCAAGGAGTTGTTATTTGTGTACTTATCTTACATTCATGTGTAATCAGATTACAAACTCCTTGAGCCCAGTAACTTTTGCAATCGGCTTTGTTTTACTGGTATTTTCCTTTATTTAAAAATATACGTTCCTGGGGCCGGCCCGGTGGCGCAAGCGGTTAAGTGCGCGCGCTCCGCTGCGGCGGCCCGGGGTTCGCTGGTTCGGATCCCGGGCGCGCACCGACGCACTGCTTGGTAAGCCATGCTGTGGCGGCGTCCCATATAAAGTGGAGGAAGATAGGCACAGATGTTAGCCCAGGGCCGTCTTCCTCAGCAAAAAAAAAAGAGGAGAATTGGCGGATGTTAGCTCAGGGCTGATCTCCTCACAAAAAAAAAATATATATATATACGTTCCTGACGTTTTATCACAAATGGTCAGGCAGATTGCACGCTGAACACCCAAATACCCACCACCCAGACTCTACAGTTGCTAACATTCTTCTATATGGCTTTCATCACTTATTTATGCAGATATCCATCCATCAATCACTGCATGATGGGTCAGTTTATTTTTTATGGTATTTCCTTCTCCTCTCCCTCCTTAACCACATCCTTGATTCTGATCTTATTGAACAGTTTCTTTGGCGGCCCTACCTGAAAGTAAGATTTCCATCCTCTGGGAAATAAAGTCCTTTTACACTGATTATAATGTCTGCCATGTGAGGGTACTATTTCATGTACTCACATCTTATTTCTCCATATCGGTGCTTCTGAACCAGGTGTTATTTGTGCCCCTCAGGGAAAACTGGGTACTATCTGGTGATATTTTGGTTTGTCATGATGTCGGGGTGGGGAGAAAGTTGGTTCTGGCATCTAGATACCATTTTGCTGCCAATTGTTTTATAATGCAAAGGCAGCCCCCACAACAAAGAATGCTTCAGCCCCAATATCAATATCGCCAAAGTCAAGAAACCATGCACTAGATAAGTTATAAGTCCCCCCAGGATAGCAGCTGAGGGTCCCCATTGAAATATGAACTGGGAAAATACCCAGAAAGAATGTTAGATATGTGGTTAGACTGAGAGTGACCAGTGACAATCCTTCCACCCATGATTTCATTATTCTAGGACATAAGTAACACTCTGTGGATGATCCAGGAATCCTGGCCTGTGTAGGTTCTGAAAGATTATTATTTTAATTGCGGTCCATGAATTTTTTTTTGCAAAGACAACCCATTTTGAAATACATACATTCAAGCAGATGCCTTGTGAGGAAGCGTGACTGGTGTGGGCTTACCCATAAACTGTCTCTACCCTCCGTCTGCCCTCTGTGGTTTGTTTCTGAGCCACACTGTATGCTGCCAATTGAACGCTCTGAAGATGCAGAGTTAACACCACAGCCATTTCTTCTTTCTTTCAGGTAGTTCCATGGGCAGTAATGTTGGTGAGGAGATCAAAAGAATTAGCTATTCCCTGCCATAAAATATAGATAATGTCACTAAGGAAATGGAAAGAGATGTCTGAAACTGCTCATTCTGTGCCCAGATCTTTCTCTAAAGCATTTGGAACTAAACAAACACCTTCCTTGGGGATGCTTGTCTTCCTACATATCAAGATGATAGGTGCATTGCAACTGAATGCTTGGGAAATCAATGCAATACTTCAAACCTGGTAGGAAGTAACTCTGTTCTGCTGTTGTCAGATCACTTCTTGAAAAACTAGGGATGAATGCTGCTCTGCCTTCCTGTCCCACATTCTATCTTTTCTGTCATTATTTTTCCTGTATGTGTTGCTTTTCCTGTTCCCATTCTCTTTCTTCTGTCCTTTATTCTCTTACTGTAAAGATCCATTGTTAACCAATTGAGTAAAACAACAACTATATCAAAAATATAGTAAAATGAATAGAGTTAATCAATATGGTTAAAGAATCTGGTGAAATATCAGTGACTTCATGTATTGGGGCAGCAAAGGACACCTGTTTTCACCTGTTTACCTAATGAATTAGGCAAAATACATATAAGCCTGTGGGATTCTAGGTTGAGGAGCTTTTAAGGGAAGGGGGGTGGAAGGAGAGAGAAGCATACCATCCTCAGTACACTCAGAGACCTCTTTTGGAAACAGTTTTAATTATGAAAAATTCTCTGAACCTCATGTCTTATTAGTGATCTGGATAATTATTCTGTATGTGCTCCCCTTTTCTTCAAAAATGAACTAGGATTCCAGTGATGTGGCCTGCTATCCAGAGGATTGAGAGGAAATCCCAGGAGCCATTTGTAATAGTTCTCAACCACCTTGTGCATTAGAATCATCTGGCAAGTTAGATAATACAGACAATAGAGCTCTACCCTCACAGATTCTGATTCAACCAAGACTCAGTATAAGTACATTTTTTACAGCCCTCCAAGTCTTTCTAATGTTTGGTCAAGTTTGAGAATCACCAAGCATGAAAAGATATTAAAATATTAGAAAGGATTTCAAACCTTTAAAGACAGTGTTGCATTCCCATTTCCACACCTATGTGAGAGCCTCCTAAGTCAGAGCAAACCCATCTACTGTTATTCCAATAATTTGTGGAATTCACCTAGAAAAACACACATAAGAAAGGTGATTTGGACATTTTCTTTATACCACAGAGATCTGGGCTTCATAGAAATATGTGTATTTAACTTGGGCAGACAACACTTTGAGTGGCTGAGAGTTCATGTGACCATGACATTGACTTAAAGCTAATTATGCATTTATAGAGAGTTAGTACAATTTTCCAATAGGTCTTCTCAGGCCAAGTCTATATGTAAAAAAAAAAAATCAGTCATAAGAGATTTAGTATCTGAATTGACAACTTGAGTGATATTTTGTGACATTCAACATACTTAGTATTAAAGAAAGGCATGTTCAACTGAGATTCAGAAAAACATGAAATTTTAATGACTTGACCTATGAGTTATTAAAACATATAAAGCTGCATTAACTAAAAATGTTGTTCCTGATAGGGAAATAAGCAAATAGGTGAAATGAAGAGAGCAGAGAGTGTAAGAACTAAATCCATGTGTGTGTGGGATGCCCAGCTCCAGGGGTGCAATAAGGCTAATGGTCATTTCTCTATCTGATTCACAAAACAATTGCAGAAGAATACACAGAATTCCTATACATGCCTCACCACGTTTTACTTATCATATTGCATTTTGAAAAGTCGTATTTTAAATTAGCGGGTATCTAATGAATAAATAAGGATGGTACATTTGGGTTCGTGTTTGGAAAAAATATCTACCACACAACATATTCAAAAATGTTGCAAGAGACTTAAGTATATTCTGTCTCCCCTTTTCATGCCCAGTCCACAAGTTGATGATGGTGTGAAACTCACCTGGACTTCACAGTCTCTGGAAAATTTATTTTTGCCAAGTTGAGAACAATTAGGGGTCATTTCTAAGAATAAAAAGAAAAACAAAGGTTGGAGAGAGTTCCTTCTTCAAGGTCAGGAAGTAGTTGACCTTACAAGACGAAAAAAATTCTCCCCGTTTTTCTTCTCAGATTCCTGTAGCATCAAGTATCTAAAAGTGAGACAGGATCAAATTTTCTAAAAAAAGAAAAGTTTGGAGACTCAGGGAGACAGAGTAGCAATACCTCCCTTGTTGCTTTGGGCTAAATATCATTTAAAACAGCCCAAGTCTCCTTTAGTAATAGCATTTCTCATTAAAAAGATGTCCTTTAGATGACTGCATTCCATTTGAATTAGTTGCTTGCCCCTGATGAAATTTTAAAGCAGGAACTTTACATTTCTCATGTTCCTTAATTTTGATGATGAAGTTTAACTTATTTATTCATTTATTTAGTTGCTTCTGCTTTTGGTGTCAGATCTGAGTCCATTGCCAAATACAAGGTCATGAAGATTTATGCCTGTGTGTTCTTCTAAGTGTTTTATAGTTTTAGCTCTTCAATATAAGTGTATGATCCATTTTGAGTAAACTTTTGCTTATGGGATAAGGTTAGGGTCTAACTTCATTCTTTTGCATATAGCTATTCAATTGTCACGGCACCGTTGGCACCCTTGTGAAAAATCAGTTGACCATAGGTGTATAGGTTTATTTCTGGTCTTTCAGTTCTGTTCCATTGATCTGTATGTTTGTCCTTGTACCAGTACCACACTGTCTTGACAACTGTTGCTTTGTAGTAACTTTTGCAATTGGGAAGTATGAGTCTTACACTATTTATTCTTCTTTTTCAGAATTGTTTTGTTAGTTGTAGCTTGTTGCCTTAGAATTCCGTATGAATTTAGAATCAACTTCAGAGCATGAGTTTTGGATTTCTTTGGTTAATTTATTCCTGGTTTTGGATACTATTGTGAATGGAATTGTTTTCTTAATTTTACTTTTGGGTTTTTCAATGCAAATGTATAGAAATTAAATTGGGTTTTGTATATTGATCTTGTATCCTGCAACCTTGCTGAACTCATTTATTACTTCTGATAGTTTTTTGGTAGATTCCTTAGGGTTTTCTATATACAGGATCACTTCATGCAAATAGAGATAGTTTTACCTCCTCCTTTCCGATATAGATGCCTTTTATTTCTTTTTCTTGCCTAATTTCCCTGGTTAGAACCTCCGCTACAATTTAGAATAGAAATGGCAAGAGTGGAAATCTTTGTCTTGTTCCTAATCTTAAAGGGAAACCATCCAGTATGTCACCATTAAGTATGATGTTAACTGGAGATTTTTTGTAGATGCCCTTTATATTGAGGAACTTCCCTTCTGTTCCTAGTTTATTGAGTTTTTTTTTTAAGTCGTGAAAGCATGTTGGATTTTGTCAAATGCTTTTTCCTACATCTGCTGAGATGGTCTTGTGATTTTTTGTTTTTCATTCTATTTGTATGATGTATTACATTAATTATTTTTGGATGTTAAACCAACTTTGCATCCCTAGGATAAATCCCACTTGGTCATGGTGTATAATTCTTTTTATATATTGCCAGATTCAGTTTGCTAGTATTTTGTTGAGGACTTTTACATCCATGTTGGTAAGAGATATTAGTCTGTAGTTTTGTTTTCTTTTTTTTTTTGGTGAGGAAGATTAGCCCTGAGCTAACATCCGTTGCCAATCTTCCTCTTCTTGCGGAGGACGATTGGCCCTGGGGTAACATCCGTGCCCATCTTCCTCTATTTATTTTTTTTTATATGGGACACCGCCATAGCATGGCTTGACAAGCGGTACATCAGTCCATACCCGGGATCCAAACCTGTGAACCCTGGGCCGCCACAGTGGAGCGTGCAAACTTAATCTCTATGCCACCAGGCTGGCCCCTGTAGTTTTGCTTTCTTGTGACATCTTTGTCTGATTTTGGTATCGGGGTAATATTAGCCCCATAAAATGTGGTGGAAAGTGTTTCTTCCTCTTTTTTTTTTTTTTGAAGAATTGGTATTAATTCTTCCTTGAGTGTTTGGTAGATTTCAGCGGTGAAACCATTTAGGCCTGGGCTTTTCTTTGTGCATAGTTTGTGGATTACTGATTCAATCTCTTCACTTATTATAGGTTTATTCAGAATATCTTGAGTCATTTTTGTAGTTTGTGTTTTTCTAGTAATTTGTGTATTTCATCTAAGTTATCTAATTTGTGTACTATTATTCATAGTATTTGTTTATAATCCTTTTTGATTCTGTAAGGTTGGTAATCTTGTCCTGTCTTTTTTTTTTTTCCCTTCAGTTTTGTCTTTTTTTTTATTGATGTTTTAATAGTTTTTAACATTGTGAAATTTTTGGTTGTACATATTTGTTTGTCCATCACCATATATATGTCTCCCTTCAACCCTTGTGCCCACCCCCCACCCCCATTGCCCCTGGTAACCACAATACAGTTTTCTCTGTCCATGTGTTGGTTTATATTCCACATATGAGTGAGATCATACAGTGTTTGTCTTTCTCTTTCTGGCTTCCTTCATTTAACATATAATACCCTCCAGGCCCATCCATGTTGTTGCAAATGGGACGATTTTGTCTTTTTTTATGGCTGAGTAGTATTCCATTGTATATATATACCACATTTTCTTGATCCAGTCATCAGTCGAGGGACACTTAGGTTGCTTCCACTTCTTGGCTATGGTGAATAATGCTGCAGTGAACATAGGGGTGCATAAGGCCCTTGGGATTGTTGATTTCAGGTTCGTTGGATAGATTCCCAGTAGTGGGATAGCTGGATCATAGGGCATCTCTATTTTTAATTCTTTGAGGAATCTCCATACCGTTCTCCATAGAGGCTGCACCAGTTTGCATTCCCACCAGCTGTGTACGAGGGTTCCTGTTTCTCCACATCCTCTCCGGTGTTTGTTGTTTTTTGGCTTGGTGATTATAGCCATTCTAACGGGCGTGAGGTGATATCTTAGTGTTGTTTTCTCTCTTTTGTTTTTGATTCAAGTAATTTGAATCTTCTCTCTTTTTCTTGGTCAGACTGGACAGAGGTTTGTCAATTGTGTTGATCTCTTCAAAGAACCAGCGTTTTCTGATTTCCCTTTAGATTTCTTCTTCGACTCATTGGTTATTCATGAATGTGTTGTTTAATTCCCCCATATTTATGAATTTGCCAGATTTATTCCTACTATTGATTTCTAATTTTATTTTATTATGGTTGGAGAACATACTTTGTATTATTTTTCTGCTTTTAAATTTATTGGGGTTTGTTCTATAGCCCAACATTTGATCTGTTCTGGAGAATGTTCCCTATGTACTTGAGAATGTATATTCTGTTGTTGGATGGAGTGCTCTGTAGAAGTCTGTTAGATCTGGTTGGTTTGTAGTGTTATTCAAGTCGTCTATTTCCGTGTTGATCTTCTGTCTAATTGTTCTATACATTATTGAAAGTGGGGTATTGAAGTCTTCAACTATTGTTGAATTGTCTGTTTTCATTTCTATTAAAAGTTTCATGTATTTCAATGCTCCATTAATAGATGCATATATGTTTTTAATTGTTATGTCTTGAACTATTGACCACTTCATCATTATAAAATGTCACTATCTCTAGTACTGGTCTGCTCCCTATCAGTAGTTCTGCTTCTTCCCGAATCTCACAGGGATGGGATCACACACTATGTAACAACTTTTTGAGCTTTACCTTCTTTACTTAGCAGATTGTATTTGATATTCATCCATTTCGTCTCACATATAAAATGCTTATTCCTTTTCATTACTGAATAATATTCCATTGGATGGATGTGCCACCTATTTACTAGCTCAAGAACATTTATATCTACAGTTTGTCTGTTTGGGTTGTTTCCAGTTTTTGGAAATTGTGAATAAGTCTTCTATAAACATCAACATACAGATTTTTGTGTGAACGTAACATTTTGATTCTCTTTGACATATATCCAAGAATAAGATTACTGGATCAGAAAGATTACATGGTCAACATTTCTTTAACTTTACAAGCAACTCTCAAAATGTTTTCCAATATGGCTGAAACATTCTACTTTCCCAGCAGGAGTGTACGAGCATTCTGGTTGCTCTGCATCCTTGCCAGTACTTGATATTGTTGCTAATTTTTTAAGCCATTCTGAAAGGTGCACACATGTATCTCTTTGTGGTTTTAATTTGAATTTCTCTGATGACTGATGATGTTGAGCATTTTTTCCTGTACTTTCATTCCATTTGTGTATCATTTTTGCTGAAGTGCCTCTTCAAATCTTTTGCCAATTTTTTACGAGGTTGTTTGTTTTGTTATTCAGATTGAAGAGTTCTTCATACACACCGAATAAAAAGCCTTCACAGATGTGTGTTGCATAAATGGTTTCTCCCAGTTTTTGACTTGTTTTCCTTCTCTCAACAGTGTCTTTTGAAGAGAAGAAGTTCTTAGTTTTGATAAAGTTTAACTAAACAAAATTTGTTATGGGTGTGCTTTTGGTTTCATACCTGAGAAATCTTTGCCTAATCCAAGGTCATGAATATTTTCTCCTAGAAGATTTATAGTTTTAGATTTTACACTTACTGCTATGATTCACTTTGAGTTAATTTTTGTATGTGGTGTGAGACATGGGTCCAAGGATTTTGGGGTTTTGTTTTGTTTTGAGTTATATATTATGGTGGATATTTTTGCATATGAATATTCATTTTTTCCAGTGCCTCTTTTTTAAAATACCATTCTTTCTCCATTAAGTTATTTTAGCAACTTTGTCAAATATCAATTGCTCATACATGTGTGGTTCTGTTTCTGGATTCTCTCTTCTGTTCCACTGATCTGTGTGTTTATTCGTTCACCAGCACACTATTGATTATCGTAATGTTATAATATGTCTGGAAAGCAGGTAGTTTAAGGCCTCCAACTTTGTTCTTCTTTTTCAAAATTGTTTTGGCTATTCTAATTACTTTGCCTACTCAAATAAATTGTAGAATCAACTTCATAGTTTCTACCAAAAATATGCTGGAATTGTAATTGGTATAGATCAACTTAAGGAAAATTAATATTTAAAATACTGAGTCTTCCAATCCACGAACACTGTATATTTCTGCTGGGGTCTGAATGCTTATGTCCTCCCAAAATTCACATGTTGAAATCCTAACCCCCAAGGTTGAGAGTGTTAGAAGGTGGGGCCTCTGGGAGGTGCTTGTGTCATGTGGGTCGAGCCCTCATGAACAAGATTAGTGCCTTTATAACAAAAGAGGCTCCAGAGAGAGCCCTTGTCCCCTCCACCGTGTGAGGACACAGCAAGAAGGCACCAGCTATGAACCAGGAAGCGGGCTGTCACCAGAATGTGACCGTGCTGACGCCTTGATCTTGGACTCTCAGCCTCGAGAACTGTGGGAAATAAATGTCTCTTGTTTATAAGCTATCCAGTCTGTGGGTTTTTTTATAGCAGCCCGAATAGACTAAGACCATTTCCCTGCTTATTGAAGTTTTCTTTTACTTCTTCCATCAGTGTTTTGTATTTTTCAGCATAGAGATTCTACAGGCATATTATAGGATTTATTCCTAAATATGTTATGATTTTTGTTGCTATTGTAAGTTGCACTTTAAAAATGTCAATTTCTGGGGGCCACCCTGTTGGCGCAGCTGTTAAGTTCTCATACTTCACTTCCACGGCCCTGGGTTCTCGGGTTCAGATCCTGGGCATGGATCTACACACTGCTCATCAAGCCATGCTGTGGCAGCATCCCATACAGAGTAGAAGAAGATTGGCACAGGTGTGAGCTCAGGGACCATCTTCCTCAAGCAAAAGAAAAAACATGTCAATTTCCAATCATTTATTGCCACTGTATAGAAATACAAATGATTTTTGTATGTTGACTTTGTATCCTATGACCTTGTTGCACTCATTTATGAATTCCAGTAGCCTTTTTTTTTTGTTATATTCTTAAGGATTTTTTATGTAGACAGTCATGTCATCTGTGAAAAAAGACAGTTTTACTCCTTCCTTTCCAATCTGTATGCCTTTTATTTGATTTTCTTGCTATTTCACACCAACTAAGAATCCAGTGTGGTGTTGACTGGGGACAATGAGAGCGGATGTCTCCGCCTTGATCCTGACTTACAGGGGAAGCCTTTAGTCTCACTGTCTGTGATGACTGCAGGTTCTCAGGGACGCCTTGTATCAAGTTAGAGAAGTTCCCTCTACTTCTACTTTCCTGGACTTTTATAAATGGATGTAGAATTTCTTCAAATGCATTTTCTGCATGTCACATGATTTTCTTCTTTACTCTGGTGATGTGGTGGATTACATTGTTTTATTTTTTGTCCTCTTGGCTATTTTTTTTTTCAGTCATTTCTCCAGGGTTCACAATCTCCATCTCTAACTTTTCCTGTTCCACTTACAATGAACATTTTAGTACTTCAGGTAAAATATGGAAATAGTGCAGCCATGTTGGGCCACCCCGCCCATCCTTTATGCTGTAGTAACTGTATGTACTGCATCTACATATCTTATGAACCTCAGAAGAAAATATTATCATTTTTTAAAGACTTTCTTTTTTTAGAGCTGTTTTTGTTTCCCAACAAAATTGAGTGTTTCGTACATATATGCCCTGCTCCCATATGCACAGCCCCCCCCACTATCAGCTTTGCCCATCGGATGGTGTATTTGTTACAGATGACGAACCTGCACTGACATGTCATCATCACCCAAAGTCCACAGTTTACACCAGGTTCATTCTCGCTGTTGTGCATTCTGTGGGTTTGGACAGATGTCTGATGACATGTATCCACCGTTACTGTGTCATACAGAATAGTTTCACTGCCCTAAAATCCCTCTATGCTCACCTATTCATCCTTCTACCCTCCCCATAATATTACAGTTTTTACTGTAAGTTGTGTGTATTATACAAAAGTTAGAAGGAGAAAGCAGAAAAAATGAGTAGCCTTTGACATTTACCTAGATATTTACCATTTCTGAAGCTACTTATTCCATTCTGAGGATCTGAGATTCCTTTTCTGGTATAATTTCCCTTCTCCTAAAGAATTTCCTTTAGCATCTTCTATTGTAGAGATTTGCTGGTAATAATTTCTCTTAGTTTCTCTAAATCTGAAAATGCTGTCTTTTAACAGTGATTTTCGAAGGATATTTTTGCTGGATATACGATTCTGCATTGACAGGTCTTTTTTTCTCTCTCTCTCAACACTTTAAATCTCTTTTCTCATTCTCTTCTGGTCCCATAGTTTCTGATGAGAAGTCAGCTATTAATCAAATCATTATTCTCCTCTGTGTGAAGTGTCATTTTTCTCTGTTGCTTCCAACATTTGCTTTTCGGCCTTGGTATCCAGCTGCTTGATCTGATGTGTCTCTATGTGGGACTGTCTTCATTCTGCTTGGTGTTAGTTGAGCATCATATTTGCAAATGTCTATCTTCCATCACTTGGATAATTCCAGGCACTATTTCTTCAAGTATTTTTGTCTGCACATTCTCTCTCTCCATTCCTTCTTTGAAGCCGACCACATGTATATTAAAGTTTGATCTTACCTAATAGTGACTGAGGCTCTGTTATTTTTCCACCCTTTTTTCTATTTTCCATGTTAATTTCTATTGCTTTACTTAAATTCCATGTAAAGAATTTGTTATTTCTAATATTGTATTTTTCAATTCTAAAATTTTCTTTTTTAGATTTTTCTGCTGAGATTTCCTACTCTTTCATTTGCTACAAGCATGTTTGTTTACCTTCATGTAGGATAGTTATGACAATCACTTTAAAATCTTTGTTTAATACTTATGCTTTCAGCCAAGATGAAATAACAGGGAACTAATTTACCCTTCTTCCCACAACAACTGAAAATTTTGGGGAACATATATGAAACAGTAGTGTTCACACACTGGGTCTCAGGCAGCAGAGTTCAGTGACCCCTGAGAGACCTGGAACTGACAAGGTGGGCCCTGTGATGGCCCTGCTGCCTGGAGAGAGAATTCCAGGCTCCAGCACAGGGAAGGAGAACCCAGGTGGACCCCTGAGCTCTCCCTGAGTTGAAGAGATGGCACTGGGTGTCCTGGGAGGCTGAGGTGACTAGAGCACATACGGAAGACCACCCAAGAAGTGAGAACTGCAGCAAGAGAGAACTTCACAGATTCTCTGTGGGCCCACTGCATCTTCCACTGAGTAATGACCAGTGCACCCATGTGAGGAAACTACCCAACACTACAGAATCAAACACCAAAAAATTAGAGGAAATAATTCTTGGAGCTCACACAGACAGGAATGGTTTGGGTTCAACCAGTCCACACATGGCTTAGGAAAGCCCCATAACTGGCAGGAGATTGTGTCCAGTATTCAGAGTGGCCTCAGTGGTGGAACACAGTCAGCCCTGGACTAAAGGTGACTCAGATCCCACCTGACAAAGCTTAGAATCAGCCTGAATGTTTCCAGTTGTTTCAGAGTAACACAACTCTGTCCCAGGAAACAGCTCAAGAATATTTTTAGGAGTACAAACTATCCAGGTTCCAACAAGGAAAAATACACAATGTCTACCAGCCAACCAGAAATTACCTGGTATGCAAAAAAGCAGAAAAACACATCGTGTAATGAGGAGACAAATCACTCAATTGATACTGACCACAAATAGCACAGAGGACGTAATTCATAGACAAAGATGGGATGTTATTACTGTCATCATATTCCACATGTTCAAGAAGTTAGAGACAAGACTGACAATGTAGGGGGTCGGGAGTGGGTGAAATAGGTGAGGGGATAAGAGGTACAAACTTCCAGTCATAAAATGAATAAGTCATGGGGATGGGATTACATCATGGGGAACAAAGTCAACAATATTGTCATAACTTTGGTGACAGATGGAACTAGATTTATCATGGTGATCACTTTATAATGTATGTAAATGTCAAATCACTATGCGGTGCACCTGAAACTATCATAATATTGTATGTCAATACTTCAGTAAAAAAAAGAAAAGGCTGATGATGTTAAGTAGAAATATGGAAGGTAGGAAAAAGACCCAAAAACTTTTAGAGATGAAATGTCTGTAATTAAACATCTGTAATGAAAACTTACTAGATGAGATTAAGAGCAAATCCGTCAAAAGATTAATGAACTTGAAGACATACCATAGAAACCATTCAAAATAAAATACAGAGAGAAAATAGACCAAAGAAAATGAACAGAAAGTTAACTACAGGACAACTTCAAATGGCCTAAAATATATGTAATCAGAGTCCCAGAAAGAGAGAAGAAAACAGAAAAAACAATTTGAGGAAATAATGACTGAAAATTTTCCATATTTTATTAAAAAAAAAAACTATAAACCCACATATCCAAGATACTTAATGAACCCCAAGTCTAAGAAGTATGAAGAAGGCACATCATAATTAAATTGCTTAAATATGGTGATAACAAGATAATCATGAAATCAGACAGGAGATAGACCTGCTGAGTGCAGAGGAACAAAGGTTAGAATGAAGGCAGATCTCTTACTGGAACTGAGGCCAGAGCAGAGTGAAGCAAGGTCTTCAGAGTAGTGAGAAAAAAAGCTGCTAATTTATGATTCTATGCCTGGCAGCAAAGGGTACAAATAAGATAAAATATCAACTTTCTCAGACACACAAGAGCTGAGATAATTCACGGTCACCAGCGGATCAGCGCTGAGAGATGCTGAAGGAAAATGACACAATATGGAAACCTTATGTGAAGAAAGGGATAGAGAGCACTTTCTGTGGGGTATGTAACATGTCGAATAAAACGTGTGACAACATGGACACGGAGGCTGCAGTGGGGGTGGGAGAGTACTGTTGTGAGGTTGTTCAGGCGTCATGAAGTGGTCTGATATTATTTGAAGATAAACTGTGAAAAGTTAAAGATGTGTACTGTAAACCCTAAGGCATGCACACATACACACGCACACAGCAAAGACTCATCCAGAATAAGCCAAAAAAGAGGATTAAATGGAATCATAAAAAATACTTAAATTATCCAAAAAAAAGCAGTCTAAGAGGAAAAAGCAAACAAAAAACAGATTGGTCAAATAAGAAACAAATCGCAGGATAGATTCAAATCTAACTATTATCAGCAGTAACATTAGATGACAGTGGTCTAAAAACCCCATTTAAAAGGCATAATTTGTCAGATTGAATAGGAAAGCAAACTCAACTACATGCTGCCTACCCCAAACCCACTTTAAATATAAAAACACAAATAAATTAAAAATAAAGAGATTGGAAAAACATGCCATGCTAACACTAGTTGAAAGAAAGCTGGAGAAGCTATACTAATACTAGATAAAGCAGATTTCAGGCACAGTGAATATGACCGGGAATAAAGGAGGTCGTTGTGAAATACAAAAGGGTCCATTATCAAGAAGACATAATACAGACTGTTTATGCACCTAATAACCGAGCTTTATGGCACATGAAGAAAAATCCTTATCTGCCAGTTCCAACACCTGGGTCATCTTGGGATCTATCTCAGTTGATCCTCTTTTCTCTTAATAATGTGTCCCATTTACTTGATTTTTGGATGTTGGGTGATTTTGCACTGTGTCCTGGACATTATGAATGTGGTGTGGTGGAAATTCTGGATTCTGTTATTTTCCACCAATGACTGTGTCTCTTGGTTCAGCAGGTAGTGATCTCAGCTGGTCTTGAACCGCAAACTGGCTCCTGGCTGCAGCTCCAGCCTCAGTTCAGATCTTCAGTTGTTAGCGAGTGGCTTGCGCATGCGTGGTTCAGTTCGTCAGAAAGGTGAGGGCAGAGTCTGAAGTTTCCCCTGCACATTTCTTCCCCTCCTGCAATCCCCCTCCCTCTTCAGTGACCATGTCCGGGACTAGGTGCCTGGAGAAACTCAAAGGTGGGTTTGGAAGCAATTAACTGTTACTCCAAGCTGTTTCTTTTCCTTTTGTAGCTTAAGGAGATGTAACCACCAGCCATCCTGAAACTGACCAAATGAGGCACTCAAGGGAGATGTAAGCACCAGCCATCCTGAAACTGACCAAATGAGGCACTCAAGGGAGATGTAAGCACCAGCCATCCTGAAACTGACCAAATGAGGCACTCAAGGGAGATGTAACCACCAGCCATCCTGAAACTGACCAAGCCTCACCACAAGAGCTATGCCCATGACCTTTGCTTTATTTTTAATGCAAAGATCTCTCCAGGAGGACCTTAGGCCTCATTATGTGGAAGCATGTTCTCCAACTGAGCCTGTGCAAGTGAATACCCCCACCTCTCCCTTTTGAATATTATTCCCCAACTGAAATAAAAGTTCCTGCTTCCCTTAGTTCTGGGACGCCATGACTTTGGAAATGATTCCTCACGGCCTCCTATTTGCTGCCAATACAGTTTACTTTGTGAGACAACTTCCACTGGTATAGTCTTATTTAACTCACCAGGAGGCGAGCCCACTTGGTTCGGTAACAAGCCCACTTGGTTTGGTAACAACCACAGCCCCCCAGTTTCATTTTTCTTGTTCTTGGGCTGTGAAGACTGTGGTTTTCCCAGAGCCACTGCCTCCCATGCCCTGCTCTGACTGCACATGGCCCCAGACTGGAAGCCACAGGAATTCACTTCAAACTACTCCCCTGGAATCTGTCTGCTGCTGTTCACTCCCCAGTGCCGTCAAGCGGCTCCTGGTTGCGTTATGTACAGATTTTCTAGTTGTTCTCTGTGGGGGAGGCAGTGTGGCGTGATTTCACAAAATCATTACAGGAAGCAGAACCAGTAATTACCCGTCCACTTTTAGAACTGCCTTGTGCACGAACCTCACATCCTTTGAGTCACATTTGGAAAAAGTGTACTTTTCATCTGTTTCAAAGGTCGAGATAGCTTCACTGCAGGGGACTTGAATAGATTACCATCTTCCAGAGGACATGAGTGCAGCGTAGTGAACGGAACCCCTGAATAGCCACGGGTGCACTAGACAAGGGTTGGGGCCGGCTACCACAGGAGGGAGGAGGAGAGGACAGCTGGAGCCTATTCTGTTTTCAGAGTCCCTGTCTCAGCACAGCTGTCTGCTCCTGCCCAGAAGCCACCTCCCCTCCTTCTTTCTATGTCCTTAGGGAAAAATAAAGCCAACCTCCTTTTCTCCCCCCTCATCCCCACCAACCCGCCAGTCGTTCGGTGTCAGCCTGACACCATGCCCACCAGTCATTCAGTGTCAGCCTGACACCATGCCCACCAGTCATTCAGTGTCAGCCTGACACATGCCCACTGGTCAGAGTGGGCCCAGGATCCAAGGACACACCACTGAGCAGTCTGGTCTCTGCCTCACAGCTCAGCAGAGATAGTCATGCTAACAGACGCCAGGTGAGAGGGAGATGGGTGAGGGTCAGGACAGAGGAGGTTACACCTGAGGGAAGTTGGGGGCCCCCTTGTGCCACGGAAGGAGGGTGGTCCTCACTCTGCAGGCAGCAGGAGCTGGGGCACCGAGGAGTGTTGTGCTAGGAGTATTGTGATCCGACTGCGTTTCACTCAGCATTAACAAGCTCCCATCCAGCCTCCGCTCCTGGCACGCCCAGTGCGTCTCCAGAGAGAAGCAGACGCGAGCCAGAAGGATCCCGGCGGCAGTATTTCCCCACCAAGTGCAGGGGGAAGGGCTGTGGTCCCGGGTTTGGAGCTGAGAGGAGGTGGAGAGCTCCAGCACGGGAGGGCGGGGGTGAGCAGGGAACTGACGGGGAGCCCAGCCAGGGGCATTGCCAGGACAGGAAAGCGGGTGCAGGTCGGTCCTGGGGGCTCAGTGTTCAGGTGATGGTCTAGGGGCTGGAGCTCTCCCCTGCACACTCATTTCCTGTGGATGGGGCGGCAGGGCCCCAGAACCCGGACACACTGTTGTTAAGACAGTAAATCTTGTAACGGCAGCCACCGTGCATCGAGCACACGCTCCTGCCGTGCTTCACCTGCACCACCTCCCCTTCTGACCACCTCCCGGAAGTGACCTGTAGACCCCATGGGGGTGTCGGATGGTCCTGGTGAGCTGACAGGGTGACGCGGTGGGAGGAAATGAGGGGGATGCTGTTGGCTCTGCTGGCCACGCCACAGCCGGGACTCAGGGCCAGGACACGAGCTTCGTGGGGGTGCTTGCCCCCCATACAGACGCGACGCTGTGACTGGAGCGGCTCAAGAACTTGGTCCGGCCGTGTGGCTCCTGAGTGGGGAGCAGCCAGGCTGGCCACACTCGGGCGCTCCTGGAACATGCGTGCGGAACCTCTGCTCCAACTGTCTGCATCCTGGTCCCCTCAGGAGCAGCTATGGGACCCAAGCGCTCTCTTCTTCTTGACGGTTGACTGCACTTGTCTGAAGCTGGCGGACACAGTCAAGGCGGTGGGAAACGCTGGGCATCGTGAGGGGGACTGGGCCCACCCTCAGAATGAGCACGTGTGTGTGTTGTGTGCCACTGCTGGCTTAGGCATGCTTATAAGTGACATACGTGTGCGCACATGCACACACACACACGCACGCACACTCACAGCTCCCTTTCACCAGAAGTGTTCCCGAGGGAACGCCAGCCCAGCCCTGGCATGTGTCCAGGTCTCTGTCACACCCCTGCAGCTGGAAGGCATGAGCTGAGACAAGGAGAGAGAAGAGGACACCAGGAGAGGAGAAACTGCCTGTTCCAGGAGGTGTCAAGGAGAACAGCGCCCCGTCTCTGAGGCAGAAGCTGGGGCCTTCTCGGGTCCCCTGAGGGCTTGGCCAAGTCACTTTCTACAGAGGACTTGGGGTCCCCACAGCCTGTCCAGGGCCCCTTCTCTGGCTCTACTGAGAAAATACAGACCACTCTGGACAGCACCCACGAGGGCCACGGTGAGACCTGTCTGCGGGGCAGCGGCCTGGAGCAGGCCCTGTTCAGAGGGGCCGGGAGATGTCACCAGGCTGTTAGGGGGGTGGTCTGGGAGGCTCAGAGCAGGATGTCAGAGGCGGTCCATGCCGTGCTGACCGTGTGACTCACGGGATGCTGGAAAAAAACGGAACTAACCAGAATGCTGAAGCAGCTCTCTCCTGGCCTGAACAGACTCCTCTGTGCTTCTCCCGCCCAGACGAAGAGGACAGGAGTGTCCCCATAGCTTCATTCACCTGCCCACACCTGCTGGCCAGGACTCAGGGAAGAAGCCAGGCCTGCTGGTGCCCTGGGCACTGGGTTCCGTACAGGACACTGACTCACACCTGACAGACAGACGCAGCCCCACCCCCTGCCCCCTCACCCCGTCACCCCTGA